>NW_027456845.1:137500-237500 GCF_040206685.1 Ascaphus truei
GGATAACAGCATCAAATGTATCATGCTGGTGCTCTCTGGGTAATTCCAGGTACTCTGAAGCATCCATTCAAGTTAAAGGGTTTTTTCACAATCGGCCACTTCCGAGTACATTGAAGTTACCCCCAAAGAGGAGTATTGTTACTCCCAGTAATTCAGTTGGTTGCCTGGTACAACACGGTGTTAACCTGTTCCCTGCCGAAGGAGACTGAAAAATACACAGCTGCCGGTGAGACCTGCACTGCACAACTGCGTGGGGCCAAGGAGCAGACAGCAGGTTAAAGAACAAAAGATATAGATTTCTTTTCTCGAACATGTTCTATAGCACTAAAGCTACGTCAGGAACTAAGGGTAACCCTTTCAGCGATCGATTGCTTCGCCTCTGCTACAAAAAGGAGTTAACCGCTTCACTGCCAGAGACCTGCAAACGCACTGCTTCACCAAGCATCACAGGCCGTTCCGGCACCAGAGGGGTTAACGGACTAGTCTCCGTTAATATTTCATAAATATACTGGCAATGCAAATGTGCGACATAAAAACCGATCCATGTGCTGCACGGTTTCCCCCCCCCCACACAGGTCCGGTGAGCTGAAATATTCCTTTGTGAAACTCATTCTGTCTGCAAGCAAACAGCTCGGAACGACCCGATCCTTCTCCGTAAGAGGCGTGGCCGGAAAGTGTCCCTTACGGTGCCGCTACGGATGATACGTTTTTATGCGACGCCCAGGCCGGGAAGCTGTCCAGATCAAACATGGGTATTCCCCACGTATAAAGTCCAAACCACAGAGCCATCATACTGATCAGGTTTGTCCCCAGGCCTGCTTTTATCTGCAATTATAGAGGGGGGGGGGGGGGGGAAGCAACATAAATAACCAAAAGCAACATATAGAACAATTGTGTGTCTCAGGTCTACTCAGTGCTGGAAATGTAGCGATACTTTGTCTCACTCCAAAAAAAGCCAAACATTTACGTGTAGATTTTTGAGCGGTTTAATAAGGTTTCAACACTATGCTGTGAAAATAGTTCAACGTTCTAGTGGCTGTATTGGTCCCCTGCAGAAAAGCTTTTATCGGATCAACGTTTGAGTTCGTCCTAGATGAAATTATAGCGTACAGAGCTTTCAAAACGCTATAGTTTACGGACAGTATACTTGATGAACCCTGGAAGGTTTTCAAAGCTTTGTAAACTATAATTTAACTTCATATAAGTCTATGAAGAACGGTCTGCTAATAAGTATCCCAAGCTCCATCTAATCTGCTGTGAAAATAATTAGGGGAACGTTTTATCTCAAAGCAAAACATGTTAACACCAATGTGAACAAACAATAGTGATGTGTCGAGTATGTTCCATGTGCATGTAGCAAGTCTTGTCACACACCGACACGTTTTACGATCATTAATCTCTCAGAAGTCTGACAATCCTACAGGTAAATGGACAACCGCTTTTGCTTTTTGCTCGTAAAGACATTATGATACCAACGTTACACAAACAGATACATGTTGAAAACATTAAGCCTTTCTATGGCTGAGATTATACTGTGTGCTTGAGCGCGTGCGCGCGCCTGACGCTCACGCGATCTCTGCACATACTGTTTCAGGCGATGGGGGGGTGGAGGCGTGGCTTTGACGTTGCGAAGCTGGTTCGCCGTGATTGGCTGAACCGCTCACATGACACCGCCGTCGCTTGAAAAGACACATTGGGGGTTATGCACAAAGCAGTGATGTGTTTTTAAGTGAGATAAGTTCCTTTATTTCTCAATATTGCGTGTAGCGCGATTCACAAAGCAGTGATAACACTGCAGTATTGCGTTTAAAAGGCTTTTTATCATCAAAACAGTCATTGATAAAAAAAATTGCGCCATAAAGCATTTATCTCACTTAAAAACACTTATCACTGCTTTGTGTATAACCCCCATTGTCTTTTTAAAACGCTCCGTCATGAGTGTGCACTAGGTGCAGCCTCTAAGGCAGTGGTGCGCAAAGTGGGGGGCGCGAGATTACCGGCGGGGGGGCGCGGGGTTTACAGAGGCCCCGCGCACTTCCCGAAGGCACTTAAATTAAGTGCCGGGGGAGCTGCAGGGCCTCAGTAAACCTACTTACCTTGATTCAGCCGGCATCTGGAGACGCGGCGTCAAATGATGCCGCGGGGTCATGCGACGTCACGTCATGATGTCCAGACGCCGCGAATCGAGGTGAGGATGGAGGGGGTCATGCGGACAGGAGGACACCCGGCAGGGGGGCGCAGGGAAAAAAGTTTGCGCCCCCCTGCTCTAAGGGATCCTGCAATTTGTATTTGGCGTGTGCGTGCGCACAAGCGCCATCGCACACAGTATAAGCTCAGCCTTAAGGAGCTGGTAGTGATAAGAATATGTTTGTTTTTCACAGAGCACACAAGTAAAACTTTCACTTTAAAGCCTCTGGGAAACGGGGCGGTCCCTGTGAAGAAGTGACCCGGCAGGTTTGTCAGAGTAAGTAGTGGTACCGAGTGTTGATAAATAAAGGTGGCATTGCCTAACGAAGCTTGTAACAGGCGAGATGTGGGTCGTTCAATGCGCGCGGGCCGCACGCTACCTACCATGTCTGGGACAGTGAGGTGTCCGTATGAAAACACGATGGCATTCGGAGGGTTTGCAACAGGCAGAAGAAAAGCACAGGAGGCACTTATTGTCGCTGGGATGATGACAAGAAGCGGGTTCACTCCTATTCCTTCAGCCTGTCATCAGAAGCAAAAGGTACCGAGTCACTTAAACTTCATTAACAAATGTCAACACCTTTACTCTAATGGTTGGAGAAACCATGATATCAATAGAAAGAAAATCCATGAATATAGGTAACACACATACACACAGATAGGAAGGAAGCAGGCCCACCCACCTTTCCTTGGCAAAAGCTCCATAGAGAGCTGAGAAGTTAATATGTTCAGTTAAATTATTTTTTTCTTTACTACAAGACGTGGTGGGCCTGCTTCTTCCCTATCTGTGATTATTTTTGTTGCAGTATGCACCCAGGCAGTTATACACACACACACACACACACACACACACACACACACACACACACACACACACACACTTTAATATAGAATATATACTATACATACAAATTCTATAAATACAAGCAGATAACGCTGTAGCATATGATAGAACGGAAATAGCCATGGTATTGTTAAAGGTCCCATCAACAAACAACACCGAGCTGGTTACTGTCAGAATATGAATGGAATGCTCTGTTGTGGAATGTTCAGGTGGCCGCCATAACATATGACAGTAAGATTAATCCAGGTTGGCCGAGTGCCAGAATGGCTGGTCATCTTCATTACATCATCAACTACTCAGAACAGTGATGATACAATATAAAGGGTGGAGTGACAGGTGGGAATTGTATAATAAGTATGGGAGATTGTCACTGACGGTAGGGGGTAGCTTTGGATGTTTTGAACAAAGGTTAAGCCCGCCATTACCCCTACCTGTCAATAATACATTTGTATATATAAATATATATATATATATATATATATATATATATATATATATATATATATATATATATATATATATATATATATATATATATATATATATATATATATATATATATATATATATATATATATATATATATGTATGATATATATATATAGATGACTACACACAGATTTCTCTCCCACGTATGGTTGCTTTTTTTAATCCTGTAAATGCATTTCCTTTGGGCTGCAGTTTTTTAATAAATGTACTCTTTTGTTTAAACAGTTACGTGCTATGGAGCTTGCGTATCTGTTTGTTTTTTGTTCTTAGATTCGTAGTGGTTGGCTATACCACTTTTATCTGAAGCTGCAAAGACGCTCCCTGGATCATCAATTGGGACCTTTATCTCTCTGGATTTTTCAAGTGGAACATTTATTTTGGACTTTGTTTTTTCACTATCACTTTATGGTTTTATGGTTTGAAATTATATGTAATTAAAAGTGTGTTGACTTTTATTAGGATTTTATTGATTCATATAATTTATTATCATTATTCTATATATATATTGTCACTATTATCCACCTGAGCGCTACTTAATTTTGTGTTAGGCTTTGATAGATATATATATAAAAATAAATAAATAAATATATATATATAAAATCAAAGGCTCCTTACCAGGCAGACCAGAGAATCCAGGGAATCCAAAGCAGGCACAGCAAGGAAGGGGGGGAAGGGGAGGAGGAGGGGAGGAGGGGAGGAAGGGGAGGAGGAGGGGAAGGGTGGTAAAAGGGGAGCAAGGGTGGTAAAAGGGGAGCGGGGGGGTAAAAGGGGAGCGGGGGGGTAAAAGGGGAGCGGGGGGGGTAAAAGGGGAGCGGGGGGGTAAAAGGGGGGCAGAGGGGGTAAAAGGGGGCGGAGGGCGTAAAAGGGGGGCGGAGGGGAAAGGGGATCGGGGGGGGGGAAAGGGGAGCGGGATGGGGGAAAGGGGAGTGGAGAGAGGGGGAAAGGGGAGCGGGGGGGGGAAGGGGAGTGGAGAGGGGGGGAAAGGGGAGTGGAGAGGGGGGGAAAGGGGAGTGGAGAGGGGGGGAAAGGGGAGTGGAGAGGGGGGGAAAGGAGAGTGGAGAGGGGGGGAAAGGAGAGTGGAGAGGGGGGGAAAGGGGAGTGGAGAGGGGGGGAAAGGGGAGTGGAGAGGGGGGGAAAGGGGAGTGGAGAGGGGGGGAAAGGGGAGTGGAGAGGGGGGGAAAGGGGAGTGGAGAGGGGGGGAAAGGGGAGTGGAGAGGGGGGGGAAAGGGGAGTGGAGAGGGGGGGAAAGGGGAGTGGAGAGGGGGGGGAAAGGGGAGTGGAGAGGGGGGGAAAGGGGAGTGGAGAGGGGGGGGAAAGGGGAGTGGAGAGGGGGGGAAAGGGGTGTGGAGAGGGGGGGAAAGGGGTGTGGAGAGGGGGGGAAAGGGGAGTGGAGAGGGGGGAAAGGGGTGTGGAGAGGGGGGGAAAGGGGTGTGAAGAGGGGGGGAAAGGGGAGTGGAGAGGGGGGAATGGGGGAGGGGAGTGGAGGGGGGGGAAAGGAGAGTGGATAGGGGGGAAAGGGGACTGGAGAGGAGGGGGAAAGGGGAGTGGAGAGGAGGGGGAAAGGGGAGTGGAGAGGGGGGGGAAAGGGGAGTGGAGAGGGGGGGAAAGGGGAGTGGAGAGGGGGGGAAAGGGGAGTGGAGAGGGGGGGGAAAGGGGAGTGGAGAGGGGGGGAAAGGGGAGTGGAGAGGGGGGGAAAGGGGAGTGGAGAGGGGGGGGAAAGGGGAGTGGAGAGGGGGGGGATAGGGGAGTGGAGAGGGGGGGAAAGGGGAGTGGAGAGGGGGAAGGGGAGTGGAGAGGGGGGAAAGGGGAGTGGAGAGGGGGGGAAGGGGAGTGGAGAGGGGGGGAAAGGAGAGTGGAGAGGGGGGGAAAGGGGAGTGGAGGGGGGGGAAAGGGGAATGGGGGAGGCGAGTGGAGGCGGGGAAAGGGGAGTGGAGGGGGGGAAAGGGGAGTGGAGGGGGGGGAAGGGGAGTGGAGGGGGGGGAAAGGGGAGTGGAGGGGGGGAAAGGGGAGTGGAGGGGGGGGAAAGGGGAGTGGAGGGGGGGGAAAGGGGAGTGGAGGGGGGGGAAAGGGGAGTGGAGGGGGGGGAAAGGGGAGTGGAGGGGGGGGGGAAAGGGGAGTGGAGGGGGGGGAAAGGGGAGTGGAGGGGGGGAAAGGGGAGTGGTGGGGGGGGGGAAAGGGGAGTGGGGGGGGGGGAAAGGGGAGTGGGGGGGGAAAGGGGAGTGTGGGGGGGAAAGGGGAGTGGGGGGGGAAAGGGGAGTGGGGGGGGAAAGGGGAGTGTGGGGGGGAAAGGGGAGTGGGGGAAAGGGGAGTGGGGGAAAGGGGAGTGGGGGAAAGGGGAGTGGGGAGTGGGGGAAAGGGGAGTGGGGAGTGGGGGAAAGGGGAGTGGGGAGTGGGGGGGGAAAGGGGAGTGTGGGGGGGAAAGGGGAGTGTGGGGGGGAAAGGGGAGTGGGGGGAAGGGGAGTGTGGGGGGGAAAGGAGTGGGGGGGGAAAGGGGAGTGTGGGGGGGAAAGGGGAGTGGGGGGGGAAAGGGGAGTGGGGGGAAGGGGGGATGAAGGGGAGTGGGGGAAAGGGGAGTGGGGGAAAGGGGAGTGGGGGAAAGGAGTGGGGAGTGGGGGAAAGGGGAGTGGGGAGTGGGGGGGGGGAAATGGGAGTGGGGAGTGGGGGGGGAAAGGGGAGTGGGGGCGGGGAGTGGGGAGTGGGGAGTGGGAAAGGGGAGTGGGGAGTGGGGGCGGGGAAAGGGGAGTGGGGGGGGAAGGGGAGTGGGGGGGGAAAGGGGAGTGGGGGGGGGGAAAGGGGAGTGGGGGGGAAAGGGGAGTGGGGGGGGAAAGGGGAGTGTGTGCAGGCGGCGGCAGGAAGCGCCCTGTGTGGGCCTGTGTTACTGGCGCCATAAGCTGAGGCTGAGGCGGGACGCGCAGTGGGCCTGAGGCTGAGGCGGGACGCGCAGTGGGCCTGAGGCTGAGGCGGGACGCGCAGTGGGCCTGAGGCTGAGGCGGGACGCGCAGTGACTTACCTGAGGGGGAGGTAGCGCCGGGGAGGTAAGGGAACGGCTGGGGTAGGAGGGCTGCGCTTCCCGTCCGGAGCCGGTGCAGGGCGGCGCACGTGATGGGGGGGGGGGCGGACAGAGAGGGGGGGTGGTGTGTGTGTGTGTGTGTGTGTGTGTGTCGTCACTCCGCCTCAGGCCAATGAGAGGTGTGGGGGCGGGCGCCTCAGGCCAATGAGAGGTGTGGGGGCGGGCGCCTCAGGCCAATGAGAGGTGTGGGGGCGGGCGGCCCAAGGGACCAATGACATTTCCCCAAGGGACACCGGACATGCAGGCAGGCATACAGTGCTTTCACTAATATAGTATAAGATATAGCAACTGTAAATATTACTGTATGCTCATTTGCATGTCTTAGACAGGTCTACAACCTTGTCTTTCCCCATTATCACCCAACATACAGCGCTTCCACTGCAGCAAGGGATTCTGGGAAATGACATGCAAATGAGCACTCAGTGCCCCCTTTTGTCTCAAGCTCGTATTACACAAGCAAATCCTCAAGCCAATGCATGCTGTTTTAAACACAGCTTTTAGACAGAGGCTGGGATGAGATGCAAAGCCATTAAACCCACTCACATACATGTTTCAACCTTGATGGGTATCATCAATGTGAGGTTGGTTGTAATGGCTAAGCTGGTTTTGAGACTATAGACTAGGTAATCACCACAATTATTAAGGTTATGGTGGGTAAAAAGTGACAAAAACCCTCCACAGTAAAGCATAAAGCAACTGTAAAAATTACTGTATGCTCATTTGCATGTCTTAGACAGGTCTGCAACCCTGTCTTTCCCCATTATCGCCCAGCATACAGCGCTTCCACTGCAGCAAGGGATTCTGGGAAATGACATACAAATGAGCACACAGTGCCACCTTTTGTCTCAAGCTCGTATTACACAAGCAAATCCTCAATCCATGTCATTTCCTAGAATCCCTTGCTGCAGTGGAAGCGCTGTATGCTGGGCGATAATGGGGAAAGACAGGGTTGCAGACCTGTCTAAGACATGCAAATGAGCATCCAGTAATATTTACAGTTGCTTTATGCTTTACTGTGGAGGGATTTTGTCACTTTTTTACCCACCATAACCTTAATAATTATATATATATATATAAATATATATATTTCCAGCACATCAGGGAACAGGGGTTAAGTTTGTGTTCAGGATGAAATGTTCCAAGTTTAATGCAACTTTTTTCATGTAACAGAACCTATGTTGCATTTAACCCACCAATCAGGGGGCCACGTAACATTGGAGGCGCCTGCCATTGACCTTCCCTATGTGTATCCATGATGTCACCATGGGGTATAAAAGGGGGGGGGGGAGGTTTGGGGAGTAGTCCCTGTTAGTTCCAGATCCAGGCATGAGTTCCTTAGGTTACTGAGTTCCTGGGTTCCTATTAAGGGTTCTGATAGCAGTTCCTGTTAGACACTGCGCGGGAGCAGAATGGGGAACACTTCCTAATGGTGGTCCCCGCACCTAGGTGTGTAGGGTGTTCCCAGTTACCCCCGTTGGAGGTGTGTGTGTTTTATGTGTTGGACAAGTTGTGGACACCATTTTCCAATAAATTAATTTGTATTAACTCTGTAGCTCTGTCTGGTGATTTGATCCCTGGTGTGTTCGTCCTGGTCTCCCGTGACCGGCATCACATTAAGTAATATCCTCCACCTCCAGACGAGCCAGACCTCAAACACTCCCAGGAGCTCGGTTACTAGTGGGTGCGCTTTGTTATGATCTAGGAAAGTTTGGACTACAATATAAACAACTGCAGCACTCCTCAGAGGGCATTTGAGTATAGATAACCAACCTGTTACCAAATGTGATGGCGGCAGTATACACTTACCAGCGAAGAGAGAATGGGTTGGAATATTGTGATGGTAGCTGGGTTGCTCGCTACTTCTGTTACAGTTGTTACCATTAAACAGACAATTAGTACAATGATCCACACTGGCAGGCTGCTTAGCGGTTCCATTTTATGTCCCACCCATGTAGAAAGTCCAGATACCTGCAACAGTAACAGTTTGTATTACATAGTAGTCTGACCAGATACATTGTTACAGACCCATATTAATGTCATTACTGCTGTATGCTAGCAAAACTACCATTTTTGGGCCCCTCTGCAAACAGTTTTTTAAGGCTCTCCACTGTCAATCTCTTCCCCCGTCTAATTCTCCCCCCCCCTCCTTTCTAAACCTCTCCCCACGCCTCCTCCCTAACTCTCTCAATTGCTCCCCTCCTCTCTAACTCTTCCCCCTCCTTTCACACTCAATTCCCCCTCCTCACACTCGATCCTCCCGTTTCATTAAATTCCTCCCCCTATACCTTGCCTTGTGGGCTATGTGGGATGGGGGCAAGGCCGTGGGTCCCACGTCAATGGGAAGCTGGGTTCTCGTGGCCCAACTTCTGGTGCCGACCGGGACACTGGTACACCAGAAGGCCCGGAAGGGGGGGGGGGGGATAGGGGAGATGTGGCATGAGAGCCTCACTGCAGAGGCCCTGGCAGCCCGACACAGAGGTTGAGTTCGACCTCTGGCCGCTCCCAACTTCCAGTGCCAGCCAGCAGGGCCACCCTTTGCTCTCGGGCCCCCGGCATGGCAGGGTTTTGCAGTAATGTAGTAACGCCTCTGGGGTACATTTATTAACCCCATTGAGCTTAAGTGACATTAAGATGTGGAAATGTCATATATCAAACTTCAAAGGCTCACCGTTCTGCTAGACACCTGACATATATTTGAAAAGGGAATCTTTATATTGCTTTACAAACCACATAGGTGCGTTTCCAACATCTGCAGAATAAACCCATGCGACCCTTTGCCAAAAGCTCACGTACAAGAATGTGAATAATTTTTATGTTGGTCCAAAATAAAGTAATACCATCTGCCAATAATCCAATTTCTTCATTGCTAATGTGATTACCACATGACTGACTTTGTAATCTGGACATCCCAATAAATGTGGTAAATCTATAAAGACATATAGGGCCTTAGCAAGCTCAAACCCCAAATCCACTACATTGTATATTATATTTTGTGTTATTTGGAGTGCTCCTGGGTTTGTGACAAAATGTATACAAGTGACAAAAAGGCCCCACTGCTGCAGCCAATAACAACTTATTTAGTACATTAATATGCATTTTATCTATATTCATTCTTCATAAATATGGGTCTCCTACTAAATAAATAAAAATGCCCTCCTACTGTTTCTGTACGTTCCTCCTACATACCAATTAGATTGTAAGCTCCTCGGAGCAGGGACTCCTCTTCCTAAATGTTACTTTTATGTCTGAAGCACTTATTCCCATGGCCTGCTATTTATATTATATTATTTGTTATTTATATGATTAGCACGTGTATTACTGCTGTGAAGCGCTATGTACATTAATGGCGCTATACAAATAAAGACATACAATACAATAGGTCATTTAGTTCAATACAGCAAATATTTGAAGCCTGGTTAAATCTATAAAGACCGCTGATCCAGGGCAAAGTTTCATTGACCCAGTATGCTCATACAGGAAGTCAGTATGATCATATAGGAAGTCAGTATGATCATATAGGAAGTCAGTATGATCATATAGGAAGTCAGTATGATCATACAGGAAGTCAGTATGATCATACAGGAAGTCAGTATGATCATACAGGAAGTCAGTATGATCATACAGGAAGTCAGTATGATCATACAGGAAGTCAATCACAGGAAAAAGGGGATAAAAAACTGTGCAGATAAAAGATAACTTACTTGACATCCCTTGGCAAGAGCAAAGCCTCCTCCAACCAAGATGACAATATGCCACGGTATACATTCTTCAAATTCTTTCCATGTGATCATTGGTGTATATTCTGTAACTGGGTAAGCTCTGGACTTTTCTAAAAGTATTAAAATCATATAAAAAAAAAAAAAAAAAGCACGTGAAACACGTTACCCGCACGTCACAAAACGTTAAGGGGCTCATTCACAAAGCAGTGATAAGTGGTTTTAAGTGCGATAAACGCCCTTACAGCGCGATACTGCATGCTCTGCTATTCACAAAGCAGTGATAACGGCGCAGTAGCGCGCTATAATGTCTTTTTATCAGCCATAAACAGTCAGTGAAAAAAAAGTCGTACGATAGGCCCAAAAATGGCAAAGCCGCAGTTTTTTGCCAGTAACTGCTATTCACAAAGCAGTGATAACTTTATCGTACTATAAAGGATCGCCATTTCTTTTCACCAGCAAAAGTCTGGCGAAAAAAAGATGGATACATGCATAAAAGCATTATTTTTTTCTGCACAGCATTAATAAGAGACCGGCAGGGGTCTCCGGGTGGGCCCTGCGGGTGTCCACGGGTGTTTACTGCGGATGTCCGGGGGTCCTCGGGTGGTCCCCGTGGTGGTCTTTTAAATAACCTGCGTCACGTGACCGGGGGATTTAAATCCTGTACTGGGATACCGGCACCCCATAACGGGGCCTGTATCTCGGGAAGTAGGAGGTCCCCGAGGCTGAAACCAATGCGGTTCAGCTCAGGAGACCCCCTGCTCAAGTACACTATTATTAAAATCAATATTTTTAGTGCACGATCGCCTGTAAGAGCCGTGCATGGAGACGCAGCGTCTACATGCACAGCTCTTACAGGCTGCATTTTTTTCTATCAGCTATCGTGCTACAGAATTTATAGCGCGATAGCACTGATACAAAAAACAGGTCGCACGATAGTGCATTTTTTTAATCAGATTTAAAAAAATGGCCATTACTTCCTGGTGAATCCCGCTTTCGACTTCATGTCTTATAGCATGATAAAAAAAATGCAGTGTCGGACACTAAAGCACTGATTTTATCACTGCTTTGTGACTAGGCCCCTGAGAATGACTTGTTTACTTCCCCATAATATATTCAATGAAAAAAGCTTGCTGCTATTAATAGTACTGTTACTTCCGTGTAAAACATATTTTTGAAGATACGGTATGGGTTTTTGTTTACTGTTTAATCCAAGAAGATTAGCTTTATTGTAATTCGTAGAGCAACGCCAATATAAAAGGCATGTGTTGCTATTCTAGTCTTAAAAATACATTCAAGTAGATGAGAAATTACAGAATACTGTGCATTGCAATCTCGTCAGTGGGAAACCATGGTCTACTCTTATCCCGGATTTCAAATGTACCACATGATTTGGATTTACAAAAAAATCATTGCAAGTTCAGTCTTCAGAGGATTCTCATGCTGAGAAAGCATGCGATTGTTGGCTGTCAAATACTGGTCCAACCCCACCTTAGAACGCGCTCTATCCATGAGCTCAGAATACACTGCCCTGTAACGTACCCTTCCATCTACAGCAAAACCAGCGCGGCTTCCGTCCAGGAATAATAAATAATAAAAATCCAAAGAGGATGGCAGAGGTAGCATCAGATTTGTAACCTTTCCTGTTGATATATACAAAAAAAAAAAAAAAAAATTAGATGAGTAGAAAGCGAAGTTAATGCTGTATGCTCACAAAAATGTATCTGGACTCTTCGTTGTGGAAAAGTAGAATTACTACAACAACGACTGACTCCAATGCTTTGTTTATTCTCGGTGTTAATAGTGTCATTATTTTATGATGGATAATTTTTGTATATTAGCTACCGTAATATATCAAAATGATCTAAGTACAACCCATGAGTTTCACATTAAGTCATTCATTGCTTTGCCAACATCTGGCCAGACCTGAAATTCTAGTTCTTTAGGCTGAGCTTCAGATTGCAAATCCTGCCTCCCTAGAAGCCATTAGGTTTAAAGCCGGCATCAGGCATGCACAGAATAATTGCCAGGGATTTCTAAATAACATAATGGCCAGTTACTCAATTCCATCCCCCTTCTCTGCGGCAGTGGCCAAGAATTCATTGTTTCCTAGCACAATGGGTAATAATTGCGGCTTAGTGCTAGTGTGCTGGGTGTGCCGTCCCTAAGCAGGTTAAAAGTGAAGTATATTAATAATCAGGTATAATAACCACATGTGCAGAATATCTGGTTTGAACAGTTGGACACGCAGGTTTTATGCATACCTCTGTAGTAAGATAATTAGCCTTCCAGCATAGGAAAACGCAAGTTAACCAAATGGTGTGTGGGAATCGGACTACGGTATATTGTTTCCTTGTTAGAAATGCTTTTGGGCCACCGTCCATCAATGGGTGTGTGTGTGTGTGTGTGTGTGTGTGTGTGTGTGTGTGTGTGTGTGTGTGTGTGTGTGTGTGTGTGTGTGTGTGTGTGTGTGTGTGTGTGTGTGTGTGTGTGTGTGTGTGTGTGTGTATACTCTCCATGGTGGAGAAGGAAGCTAAAGCACATTGTTGTAAAATGCACAACGTTGTCACACAGTAATCATCTCAAAAAGATTATTTGACAGCAAACATTTGGTTACACAGCCTGAGAAATCAAAATGTAAAATTATAATATCAAAATTGTCCGTTACAATGTTTAAAAAAAAATAAAAAAAAAAGGCAGCTGTTTGTGCGAACGTTTGCGGCTGTTAAAGAAGCTTTTTTCAGATGAATAAAGTGCGACTTATGAGCATTTGCAATGGTGTTCTCTGTCGCTTCCTTCTCTATTGAAAAAGGTGACACTGTGTGCTCATTTGCATGTCATTACCCAGAATCCCTGGCTGCAGTGGAAGCATTGTATGCCAAGAGATAATGGTGTAAGACAGGGTGGCAGACTTGTCATAGACGTGATTGTGCTCACACCGGGGGATTTTCTATTTGCGGCCCTCTATTGATGCTATACATGGAGAGACGGGGGCCGTGCATCTGCATGCTAAATAGCACAGAAAACGGTAAAGCTATTTGGTCAGACTGGAAAAGCACTTTTTAAAGCTGCGCATAGAACATGTAGAGTGCAGCTCTTTTCCTGGAGTCCGTACACTGCACGGTGAAACAGTTAAACTGCTAATGTAACGGCTAATCTGAGACAGACCAAGGACCGAGGAGAAACAGCAATGGAAATGATGGGGTGCCAAGCAGGCGACATTCATCTAAAAGGAGTGGGGGGGGGGGAAATCAAAGAACAGACGCAGAAAACGGTCAATGTAAAAATGAAGGAAGGTGCATTCGTGTGGAACGTGAGCAGACGCGGCTTGTAAACTAAAGCAAAAAGGCCAACTTAAAATGTACCGAGCACATGTTAACTCACTGTCCAAACAGGGAATCCCAACCTGGGATAAATCCCGGGTCCCGGGTAAACCACGACAAGGCCATTAGAAAGAAGATTCCCAGTGTCACCGCCTCCTGGTAGCTGTCGTTGAAAAGAAAATGACACGTATTAGAACATATACAATTTCCGTTCCAGTTTGTGTCTTTTCTATTCCAGTTCCCCCCCCGAGTTTAATAAAGTGTTTTTTTAAATATGGGAGAGAGAGACTGTCGGAACCTTCCTGCTTTTGGACGCTTCTTGTGCAGTCTCTTGAACCCTCAACCTGTGAATTAGTTTGACCTGTGTATAATGTGTTACATGGCCATGTTTCTACTCTAATTCAAACCCAATACATGTGAAGTGGGACTAGTGATTAGTACAGGCAGAGCATTGCTATGCCTAAAACGCTATTTTTGTATAGAGTAACAGTAATGCCCCAAATGAAAATACCCTTCGTTTCACCATTGCCCCTTATTCACTCTAGATTGTAATATCTCAGGAGCAAGGCCCTCGTTCCCTTCTGTATCTGTCTGTGCTTGTTGGTCCTTCTGTTTACGTCATTTACATAACTGCGTACCGCACTGCGGAATATGCTGGCGCTTTACGAATAAACGATAATAATACGCTGTTGGTTGCAGTTTGTGGCAGTAGGGCTCTAGTCTAGAGTCAGCAGATGTAATTACTAGGGGCGCCAGGATGAGGCGCTCTGGGTAGAAACTTTAGAAGGTATTTAATCTGTGATAGTGTGGATGTTTTAATTAGATTGTAAGCTCTCTAGGCCGGGATTCCTTTTCATATTGTAGGCTTTTATGTTTGATGCAACAAATGTGTCATAACTCTCCATAGTATCCACACCGTGAAACGCTACAGTACAGGAATACAAATCTATACATGTGAAATACATTCTGACATTCTGTACGCGTTTCTAGTTCTGTTTGCTAGTTTTGATCAGAGAGCAGAATTTTACCAAATGTCGTAACAGCTGTCCGTGAATAGGGTTACTGGCTCTGCACTTCATTAACCCAGGCTGTGCTGAAAAGCTGTGTAATGCGGCAGGCTGTGTTAAAATGGACATGAAGCTAAAGGTGACACTGGGTGTTCATTTGCATGTCATTACCCAGAATCCCTGGCTGCAGTAGCAGCACAGTATGCTGAGATAATTGGGAAAGGCCGGGTTGCAGACCTGTCCGAGACGTGAATTTGCTCACAAGTGCTATTTTTATTTGCTGTACACCACATGTTTATGAGGTTATTGCAGACACACCTCAGAGGTCCCAGTTTGTCATATTCTTGTTTCAAAATCTTCCTGGAATCGTCATCATTTGGACACTTCGATTTCCTGCAGCACTGCATTTCCTTCCAACTGCAAATAGAAAATAGATTCATTTCAAACTGTTCAGTTAACTCCGTTGCTTCCGAGTGTTTATTTAACCGATCTGCGTTTTAATCGGGGCGGCAACGGGTCCTGAGAAATAAACGTTGAACTGAATCGGGGCGTCGGACAGAGCTGGTCGTGTTCCCCAAACATCCCGGATCCCGATTCATTTGTAGGGTTGATCACCAGGCAAAACCCTTGCACCCTGCAAACAAGAACGCCTGCGCGGCCCGAGCTCGCTTGGCAACCAGTACAAAGTTGTAACGTTACCGTGGCGGCCATGCTTGGAGTTTTGTTGGGTCACACCGGCACAAAAAAAACCGTCATACAAATATCTTGGGAACTGGGAGCTCTCCAGAAGGCGAGGGACCCCAGATTAGCTCCGAGGGACCCCAAAAGGTGAGGGACCCCAGAAGGCGAGAGACCCCAGATTAGCTCCGCGGGACCCCAGAAGGCGAGGGACCCCAAATTAGCTCCGAGGGACCCAAGAAGGCGAGGGACCCCAGATTAGCTCCAAGGGACCCCAGAAGGTGAGGGACCCCAGAAGGCGAGGGACCCCAGAAGACGAGGGACCCCAGATTAGCTCCGAGGGACCCCAGAAGGCGAGGGACCCCAGATTAGCTCCGAGGGACCCCAGAAGGCGAGGGACCCCAGATTAGCTCAGAGGGACCCCAGAAAGTGAGGGACCCCAGATTAGCTCTGAGGGACCCTTGGTTCAAGTTAAATAAAAAAAAAAAAAAAAACTTTTTTGGGGGAGGGTTTGTAACTTAAAATTATTGAGCCCGTTCAAAAAAGTTTAGTAACCACCCTAACAGCAAATAAGTTAAAGAAAAATACTGTGCTATTTATGATGGTAATATATATTTCAGACACCTGTGGATAATTTGCATAGTTTAATGTACATATAAAATGTTGCTGGAAACTTTAAAAAAAAAAAAAAAAAAAAACCCTGTGCTTAGGAGGTATTTTACACTTTGATTTAATATTCCCCCCAAAATATGTATTCAGCATAAATAGTGAGCAGCTGCACTCGACAAATCCCCTTATTTATGAGAGGAGACCCCTTCGTAACCAGTTGAAACTGTTTAGATATCAGACGTACCTAAATCCCAGGAAAAGCCAGTTAATCCACATCCAGGAAAAGATTAAGATGATAAAGGCAATGGGGAACGAGAAGGCAATCCAAGATCCAAAATTCACAAACTGACAGCCAGGATAGCGACTAGAAGAAAATGTAAAGAGAAAAAAACACAGGGAGAAAAAAAATCAGGATATTTATAAATCAACATATGTTTGAAATATCCAGAGAGGTCAATGCAATGTGCAGAGAAAGATATGGCTTCTAGAACTCTGAAGCACTAAATACTTCACCCAAACGCGAATCCGCTGAAAGAGACGCAGCACTGCAGAACTGATGTTCAAAAGAATATATTGTAGTCCAAATATATTGTAGTCCAAATATATTGTAGTCCAAATGAAAAACAATGTTTCGGTCCACCGTGTGACTTCATCAGGGTATGGGTGTGTGGGAACGTACCACATTGCAGGGGTGCACACACTTTTTTTTGTTTGCGCCTCCCCCCCCCTTACCTTTCCTCCAGCATCGGTGGCGCCATTTGACTCTGCGTTGTCATGGTGACGCGTCGCCAGAGAGAAGTTCACGCATCCCTGCCATGGTGGTCCGAAATAATGCTTTTTTTTTCCGTTTCGGACTACAATATATTCTTTCGAACATCAGTTCTGCGTCTCTTTCATCAGGCTCGTGTTTGGCGAAGTATTCACCATGTTTTAATATAGATGAGTGCCCTTGCCTAGTTCTTTATTTACCAATAGACTGCCTATTAACTTCTTTTTTTTTTAATATTTAGATATTGAATAAGATGGATATTAGACCATCTTTAAAAAATGAATCCTGATGAGATTTTATTTAACATTGCACAGCCTCTAGTTTCACCGCTCAGCTGACCTGAAGTGGTCTGACCTCCAGGACCCCCCCGCCCCCCAGGTTAGTCTCGATCCAGCAGCCAACAGAAATCATCAGGACAAGAGGTCGCGACTTTCTGTGACCCGGTCACAAAAAAAAAAAAAACCCTCAAATATCTTGGGGAACAGAGGTTCCTGGAGGTCGCGAGGCTACGGACCAATTCCAGTGCAACCCCTGGTTCAGCTACAGGAGACAACACCGTAGTTACTGCATCAGGGGGTCCGGCACGCCACCGGCCTAATGACACAGTAGCGATCACGAGCTCCAGAGGGGCCGGGGTACACTGCTGCCGCGGCCAGTCCAGTACTCCAAAGGGTTAACTATCCGCAATGACTGGTGTCCATATTTATTGTCATTTTTTTGGGGTGTTTATCTTAACCTCATGTTTAATTGTGACCTCCTCAAACCATGTATATGGTCCCTGTGAAAAAAAGGGAAACATTATAGGGTTTCCTAACGCCTCGGCAACGCAACACCGATCTGCAAAGCCCGCGATGGGCCCCCACCCATCTCGCTCCCCTCCTAGGTTGCGGGTGGGCGGGGTTGACAGGTACACCTTGTATTCCCTTCCCAACTATTCTCTGGCGTCTTGATTTGGGGGTCCGTCTCCCGCCTCCCTTTGGGTTGGGTTGTCGGTGCTGCGCCCCAATCGTGGACGATAAAGACACAGGAATAAGAGCCAGGTATCACCCCCCCCCCCCTTTCCTACACACAGTGAGGAAATCATTGCCCCCTTTTTGCTATGGAATGAGCCCCCCAACTGTCCCTTACGAAAACAGCGTGTATGGTACATCCTGCGGCATTTCTTGGGGGAGCGTTCCAAAGCTCGGCTTCGACCAGGGGAGGCCAACTCCAGTCTTCAAGGGTCATTGTAGGTTTTGAGGATATCCCTGCTTCAGCACAGGTGGCTCAATCAGAGGCTCAGTCGAAGACTGCAGCACCTGTGCTGAAGCTGGGATATCCAGAAAGCCTGACCTGGCTTCGACCATTTAACAGATCTTAAGTAATGTACGAATGATAAACAGAATACGCAACATGACTAAGTGCTTTCAGCAAACCGCAACTCAACAAGGGACGTTTACGGGCCCCAGAGATCATAAATATACCGGCTCAAGCCACCCTCCATTAAACGGAATACACTTACGTCTCAAACTGTTCGATAAATATGAGATTAGTAGACGTGCCAGTCAGCGTAGCCATGCCGCCGATGGTTGAGGAATAAGCGATGCCCAGTGAAAACGCTTTGCACATCATGTGATCACGTGTCGTCGTGTAGAACCGCCCAGACTTGGCCTGCGAAAGCGACAAAGCACAACCCTCGGAGCACTGAATTCTGTGGTACAGCAGCAATGCAGCAATGCAGCAATGCAGCAATGCAGCCGTACAACCCCGTGCATGCTGAATGCCGAGCATCTATCCCAGCCTTGTCGTACCGGCACAAACCCAGATGTTTACAGATAACCCAGTGCAGTGCCGTCTTAACACATGGGCACGCTGGGCAGGTACCCGGGGGCCCCACGAGCATAGGGGCCCCACGCTAATCTATGCACAGAACAGAATGTAACACTAATCTTTCCGATCACCCGATCACAACATTCAAATCTCCCGCTAACTCGGTAGAAGGAGAAAAATGACGACTTGCAGCGGAGAGTTGGCAGGGCCCAGTGCACTGCTTTGCCCGGGGGCCTATAAGGCTGTTAAGACGGACCTGACCCGGTGAGATAAAACATCTGTCCCTGGACCCTCACAAATCCCAAACACAGCAAAGTGTTCTCCGCATCTCATCTTCCTCAGAACAAATAAGAATGCAGATTATGGAGAGTGATGGCAGAGCTGTGGGACATTTGTGTTTACAACAGAAAGAACGTAGGGTCCACATTGTTTTATTAACCCCGTCACTGCCGCCTGGGGAAGCAAAGTGGGGGGTTTGCACTCTGTTAGCTATTAGATTTGTTAGTTATTAGATATGATTAATGGCTTTTCCATACTCCAAAAAGCACATTGCCAAATTTAATGGAATATACTAACGCAGGGGTGCGCAAACTGGGGGGCGCGAGATTCTCTGCAGGGGGGCGGAGGGGGAGGGCAAGGCGGTTACAGAGGCCCCACGCGGTTCCCGAAGGCATTTAAATTAAATGCCGAGGGAGCGGCGCAGGCCTCTGTAACTTCACTTACCTTGGCTCAGGCGGCTTCTGGTGATGCGACGTCAAATGGCGCCGCAGGGGTCATGTGACGCCGCTTTGACATGGCAAAGTGACATCAGAACGCTGGAGCCAAGGTAAGGCGGTGGGCGGCGCGAGGGGGAGAGCCAGCAGAGGGGCGCAGGGGGGAAATATTGCACCCCTGTACTAACATACTACAATCATAGAGTATGTAAAGCAGGAGTCCATGCTGGTTGGCATTTAAATTTTTTTTTTATTGTACCTGATTCGGACATAACTGCCCGTCGGACATAATATGGTGGCCGGGTCAGGGCTCGGCAGCCAATAGAAAAGCTGCAACTTCATCAGGAGTTGATGTCAGAGCTTTCAATTGGTTACCCTGTTTTTAATCCAGGGGCCATAATTGTAAAAAAAAAAAAAAAATGTGGGTGTCAAAACTGGCACACACAAAACAAACTAAGGAATATCTAGGGAACTGATGCGTTGAGAGAGCTCGTCTTGCCATTTCCAACGCCGTTTTGATTTTAAAAATCGGATGCTCCATTCAGGAAATATAAGGGTTTGAAATATTGTCCGGGAGGTTAAAATGGAGGGTTCGCAGAGCCGACTGCAGTCTCAAGGTTACCATGGGAACTTCAGAACCTAGAGCAGGGGAGGCTCAACTCTAGTCGTCGAGGGCCACCAACAGGTCAGGTTTTCAGGATATCCCGGCTACAGCACAGGTGGCTCAATCAGTCTTCGACTGAGCCACTGATTGAGCCTACTATGCTGAAGCAGGGATATCCTAAAACCTGACCTGTTGGTGGCCCTCGAGAGTTGACCTCTACTGACCTAGAGATTAAGAAAAGCACAATATTTTTTTTTTAAACTAACACGAGTGCAACTCGTACAGGCTTCCGCTGGGATTGTTGCTTTAATTATATAAGAAAGTTGCAAAGGTTCAGCGGCAGCTTCCTAGAGAATTGCTAACGCTAGCTACATTGAAAAGATCCGCCCAACGTATTTCTTTACAATCAGTATTTCTCAGTAAATGAAAACTGTCGGATGATTGAACACTGAAGTGTTATGTGGGGCGGTCTGTGGCGGTGAAGTTGCGGTGATATTCGGGTACAATGCCACCCCATTATTTGTCAGGAAAATAAATGTATCACCGTCACCTGTTTCGAATGTCTCCGGCTTTCAAACGTGGGCTCCTCCTGAAAACAAAGACGTTCGGTTTTGTTAAAATTCACTATTTTCATGTGACGCAGCCGCCAACTAAAGAAATCCGCTTGTAGCTCATGACGTGCAATAATGAAAACATGGGGGGTTTTTTTGCCTTTAAAAAAGAAACATTTCCACTGTTGGGCTGCGGCCAGGCTGGAGCGAACCGCTCACGCTCGGCGCGATTAGAGTGCTAACTGAAGGCCCTCGTCCAGGGTGAGGGTGCGTGCGCGTGCGCTTGCTCCTTGGCGAGACAGACAAATTTGATTTGGCTGCTCACCGTTGAGGCAGCTCTGTGAGGTCATGGTCACGCCCCCGACACGCCCAACTAGCTGGCCAGAAATCGCCCAGTCGCGCATGATGTCGCAGCGCTCGAGCGATAGTGCGCCCGCTCCCAGCCTGGCCGCAGCTTAATTCTCTCGTTACTTTTGGTGCGCTTGTGCATGAAACAGATTTGCTGTCACTTACTTGAATGTATAATATCATTTTTTTTAATTCTCCTTAAAAAAATTGAAGTGATGACAATTTTAGGAGTGTTTGGATTTTGTGTGTATTTTTGGACGGTTGCACTTATAGCAGTCACAAAAATGTTACAGGAGCTATCCATGCAATATCCTACGTGTGTTTTATTAAATCAGTTCTCTAGTATTAGATAATAATTACTACCTTTTTTTAGTTTCTAATTCAACTCTGACTACCATTTGACTCCCCAGCAGTGCAAGATATTTGCAACACTTTTCTGTTTGTGATTATTTGTTGCCAATATTCCCAGCAGTTTGAGCTGCAAACTGTAACAATAGATAGTGTTACCTTAGTCATATAAGAATACATTGTAGCTGCTGAGTTACACTGACTGAAGGATTAATTTGAAACGGAAAAGCAGCCATTTAGTGAACCCTGGGAAGCAGAATCTTTGCAGATCGATCACAGGAGAACGAAATCGACCGGCAGCTTAGGTAATTTGTTTTCAATAAAGGTAATCAAAGGCTGCATCTATTAAAATTGTTTAATTATTTGGATTGCCTCTTTAATAGCCGTTGTTAATCAAATTTAAGTGTCTTGGGGTATATCACTTTCACACCAAGTCTCTTTCTGTTATTCTTGAAATCAGTCCTCACTGAGGACAGGGAAGCCGGGATACTTCGAAATAAACTGAATCGCCACCCAAACACAGCCCAATATTATTGTTATTTTTTGTTCCATACAAACCTCATTTTCTTCTGTGCTCACGATACCATTATCCAAGATGTTAATGCTGAAAAAGAAATACAATTCAGATTCCAATATTTGAACCTGCCCAATATAGTTTATCTTCCCTCTCCAATAATCTCTCTTCTTTTGCAAGGTAATCCCTGCAGACTACAAAGGATAAAAAAAACAGCATTTGGATAAGGTTTCGATTTTCCCGTGTTTTAGGAGCATTGAGCCTCCAAACTTGGGCGTCTTACACCGATAGGAAAAAAAAATGGAAGTACAATGGTCCAATATCTGAGAAAATAAAATGATGTTGATGTCCCTAGCAATATACGGATATTAGCTTTTACCTTTCTGGGAAAGATGTTAAATTGATCTTTGTAGTGTCTGTAAAACAAAAACAACAACAACAAAAAATCACATTCATTGAGAAGATGAAATCAATTCACCATAAGTTATATTGCACGAGAGGATATAATGCAAGGATTTGAATGTACTTTCATGAAATATGTGGTTACTCATTAATCGCCGATGTCCTCCATGCTAGCACAATATTCTTGCTACTTTCGACATTTAATCCGCACTCTCATTGAATAACTCAGTGTGTCGTTTAGAACGCGTTGTGTTTGGTGAAGGACGGTCCAGCTGATCAGTCAGACATTGTATCAGAGTACATGAAAGGAGAGATTTATTTAATGATACAGTGAGGTCTCATGGATAAGCAGCATCCATCTCCAGAAATACAGCCAATTCATCATGCAGTATTATCTTAATCCTTTGCGGTTTACAGATTTAACGGGGGAAATAAACAGGTTTATGCTTCCAAGGCAGCGGCGGGCATCTCCAGTGCTCAAGGGCCAGGTTTTCAGGATATCCCTGCTTCAGCACAAGTGGCTCAATCAGTGGCTCAATCAAAGACTGCACCACCTGTTCTGAAGCAGGGATATCCTTACAACCTGACCTGCTGGTGGCCCTTGTGGACTGGAGTTGGCCGCCCCTGTTCTAATGGATATTGTGTTGGTTTCAAACAAGCGACTTTTTTGTGGAAGAGAACAGCTCTGTACAGTTTGGGCAAGACACAATCTCATCTACATCCATCAACAGCGTTAACCTCTCTGCTGCCAGATCGGCTTACGCTGGGATAAATGAAAGAGCGTCCCTCTGCTTTGCCGAATATTCCTTTCTGTAAATGGCTGTGCATTGATGTTCTGTGCGCGTTTGCCTCTTTGATTCACTTGGCTATCACAGCGGCCTTGATGCCAGCACCGCAGATCGACTGCAATATCAATGTTGGCAGCCAGAATACGACTGTGGTGACCGCCAATCATTGCAGGACTTGTACCCCAAAGCAGTTGATGATGGGAGTTCCCTGCCATTTTAAATCATTCCTCTTGTTCTTTCAACACATGAAGTATTGTCCAGTCTGCTCCCTCCCCCCCCCCCCAAAAAAAAATATTATATCATGTTGTGCTTGTTCCCATTTACAGGGATTGGAGGTGGAAAGAATAAGAAATGAACAAGCTGGAGGAGGGGGGTTTAAAGAACATTTAGAAATGCATCCGTCACCATTTTTCAAGCTTACCAAGTCAGAAACCACGAACAGAAGCGATATCTCGCTACAGCAGAAACAGATGAACTCTTATGAGCAAAGGTTCTTGTGGTTACTTACCTTCCTTTTTGGGTGGCGTGTTTGCTTTAGTGTTGGTTAAGGCTCTTTCTTCAGGTGTAGCGCTGTTAAGCTGACGCAGCACTGCATCCACAATAGGCATCACCATGGCTGCGGTAGACGTGTTACTTAACCACATGGACAGCAGGGAAGTGCAGCTCATAAACCCCAACAAAAGCCTGAAAAGCCACAGTAGCAGAGTTTATTAGTGTCTGTCTGCTAGAGATCATGGTAATGTAAGGGTTCTATCGGTATACCAAGATGGCCGATGGACCAGGTCACTATCATGCCCCAACTAAAATGGCTGCTGGCAGGAAGTCAGCCGCTCTCTGGTCCTCAGTTACCAGCAGCTGCTCCTGGGATTTAAATAGCATGCATGAAAGATTGCAGATCAGAATTAAAATTGAATACAGAGACCTACAAGCTGTTATATGCAGAATACTAGTATCACAATCATCATTTATCAACAACATGTTCCTTTGGGTTTCCAATTTAGGGTTTGGATACCAACATGGACATTTTATACTTCCATCACTATGGTCTTGTTTCTGCTCCGGTGTAGCGCCTGTTCCCCCTGCCACGGAAGATCTGGCCACTATATGGGTGTTTCCCCGGTGCTGTTGTTCACCTGTTTGGTACAGGAGGTCTGAGTTGCTCCGTGGTTGTTGTGTGGGAGCAGCAACAGGGCAGGCTTTCTCTTTCTCATAGGGCAGCACCTCCATCCCATGTGGATCCTGCTAAAAGCAGGAGGATCCCCACAAGCAACTCTACTTCCCAATAACCACACATCATAGTTTGTTGTGCAGACAGCATGGCAGCATCTCCATTCCCTGGAGCAGACCCCCAGGGGCTTGAGGCCCCAAGAGTCCCTCCTAATCTCCTTTACCCTTTTGCAGGTAAAAGGGGTATCACACCATACAGCTTACTCATAGCACACCTCAATTTGGTGGTGTCAGCTTTTATACCCGGGGGAAGGGCTTGTAACCCCGCCTCATAACAGGGCAGTGCTAGGTACTGGCAGGCATCACACCATAAACATGTGACCCAGTCAGTACCCTCCCCAGGTATGACACTCCAACTGCTGGTTCAGGCCTGCCCCTTGATAAGGCAACATAGTACCCATCGAGGCTGCAACTGCAGGCTAGGCCCTGTGCAGGAGTTTAACCCCAACACTGCCTGTTCCTATCAGGACTTATAGTGTTGAGGCCAGTGAAAGGCTATAGCCAGGGGCACTTGGCATCACCGGTTTAAAAGCTCAGGCTGCAAATCCATATTGCTCATCATGCATGAAATAACATTTAACAGAAGCCCGACACCGGGGGTTAGACCAGATAGTACATGATAAAGCTAGTGTAAGAACCACACAGTAAAACACTGGAACGCGGGCCTGTCCTGTTTGTTACGCACTTTACAGTAGGATTTCGCCTGTTTTATGTAACAAAAATAAAACAGCCAGATAAATTCATCACAGGGCAGAAAGGTTCACATCTGGTTCATTATATCACTTTATAAACTAACTATAATCAGTCTGAAACCTGATCCCTGCAGCGCTGCATAACTGGCTGTTTGAGATTTAAACGTATTTGCCATTCAAAGTATAACCACCCCCAACAATTACAGGATAAAAGTATTCAGCACTTTATTCACTATTTATTCTTATTTTTCTTCTATGATGCCAATAAACACTAATTTAAAGGGGGCCGTTCAACATAGCTGGTAAAAAAATGAATTCACTAACCCAGGGGCTCTCAACTCCAGTCCTCGGGACCCACCAACAGGTCCGGCTTTCATGATATCAGTGCTTCAGCAGAGGTTGCTCAATCAGTGGCTCATTCGAAAAGCCTTGCTTCAGCACAGGTGGGTCATCGACTGAGCCACATGTGCTGGGACACCCTGTAAACCTGACCTCTTGGGAGGGGTGGGTGGGGGGGGGTGGTTGTTCTTGATGACAGGTGTTGAGAATTCTTGCACCAACCAATACGTATTATCGCAACATGCTCCCACATTAACTGACATGGAATTGAATAGTGGTCTCCGTGGGACTGTGGCGTGGTAACCCTACATCAGATGTGAGAGTCTCCCCTATTTATCAAGGCAAATTTTTTTGTTGTTGCAATTTTGGGGCAAAAAAAAGACTGCTGCAAATGTATCCCCCCCACCCACAAATGTATCCCCCCCCCACCCACAAATGTATCCCCCCCCCACCCACAAATGTATCCCCCCCACCCTCAAATGTATCCCCCCCATTCACCCACAAAAATATCAATGGGATCAATGGGATTTTTTTCTGCGAAACATCCGATAGAATTGTCGCGCCCCAAACCGCGCCACTTTTGTCTCGATACGCAGACACCCCTTTCCATTCTTGCACCTTTAGGAAGAGCTTGGTGTTGATGTTTCAAACGCTACATACTTGCGGTTGTCGAAGACTTGGGAAGAGTTTGTATTGGGTTTCCAGCGCGCGATTGGGGACCCCGTCTATTTATATCAATGTAATACACCCCGGGCATGTTAGAGGAGGCCAGGGCAGTCCTCAGTGATCATATTAAAAAAAGCCCAGTCCCAGGGTGCAGAGGCTTACAGACAGGACAAGGCAACTAGGGAAGGACAGCAAGAAGGTTTTTACCAGCTGGGTTGACTTCCTACGGAGAGGACCATCCAGAGGGCTATCCGCTTGTGAAGGTTCCACTTCTGGATGGATGACGCCAGACAGACCACTCCGAACAGCAGCAGGTGAATGTCCTTGAAGTATTCTGATGCCACCTGCAGGGAAACCAGAAGCAGAGGGGTTTGTTTAACCCTTCTGTGGTCAGCAGAGCCCCCAACACATCCCTGTCCCACCCGACAGAGAAAGGAATTTAAAGAGCAAAACTAAAATGCAAGTGACACTTTGTCGGCTTCTCTGAGCTGCGTTGGGAAGTCTTCTTTGTCCCGGGAACCCTCAGCCTCTGATTTCCAGCGTCCCGTGGAATGTTACTGCGTTTCTGCTGTCCCGTGGTCCAGTGTTTTTAACGTCACACCCAAGTCCATGTCAATAACTCATCTTGTATTACCAGTCACCAGCTCGTTCTTACCTCATGTTAGGTACAATGGGGCAGACGAGCCGTGGTACAAATTAATTACGCATGAAATAAAATGACCCAGAGTTGGCCAAAAATAGGCGCAAAACACTCTTTGCGTGGGGCAAGCTAATCTAACGACTGGACAGGTGCGGCGGTGTTTATGCCTAATTTATTCAAATGAGTGTAACATGGGCGTTCACATGGTACGTAGCACCGGTCTTACATTAGTGGGCAATTTATACATTGTGTGCCTGAGAGGAGCGCGGCACTATATCAGGCTACACTGCAAGAAAACCCCAACAAGTGATTGTCTATGTGCCCAATATACGTACAGGCAGTCCTCGGTTATCCGACACAATGTGTTACTCAAAATGGCGTTGGATAGCGAAACGTTGTAAAGCGAAACACGTTTTCCCATAGGAACACTGTTTAAATGAAAGGTTCCGTTCCTGAAGGCATTTTTAACACTATAATACACCAAATATTTTATGCAGGCAATAAGATATGCAGCACACACATACATTATATAGTGTATATACTGTATTATATATAATATAACATAATAAATAATATATTATATAGTATAATATATATATATATATATAGTATAATATTATATATATATATATATATATATATATATATATATATATATATATATATATATATATATATATATATATATACGCTCTTACGACGCTTTGCAATGTTGTTTATGTGTATGTGTATACACACACACACATAAACAACGTTGCAAAGCGTCGTAAGAGCGTTGGATAAGCCGTTTTGGCGTTGTAAAAATGAACATAGGTACGCATTGCATAGCGTTGGATAAGCCATTCGTTGTAAAACGAGGACTGCCTGTACTTTAAAAAAAAAAATAATAATAAAGAAATACCCCAATTCAAGTCAATATTTTATATTAGGGGCGGTGCAAGAGGTCATAAGTATAAAAGAAACATACGAAAGAAGAAAAAGCTCCCCAATTTTGCACTCTTCATTACTATGTTCAAGGAGGTACACAAACACATGTACAAAAAATGGCAAAATTCAAACACACAGTTACAAATGGAGGAGCGGGGAAAAAGAACAAGTGAAAATTTGCATATTAAAAGCCAAAATTGCATGTATCACAATAACTTACACTCTTGCTCATGCTGTGTGGGGAATAGATACAATGTCAGGGTCTCCTAATAGCTTTCTGTGCAGGTTTGCAAACCCCCAGGGTACCAATTGGACCCATGTAAATGAAGAGATAAATCTCACAGTACAACTGAATTGATGAAAGATGAACACGTATTAACACAGCGTGCACAGTGGGCGGTAACCATAAGGGTACTTAATCTCATCACACATGTAGCAAGAAAGAAGCAGCGAAACAACTGCAAGCACAATGATACAGGGCAAATACTCAATGGATCCATAAAACAGCAGAGAGAGACTCAGTGTAATCTGCTCGGCACTGCACGGTCGACACGCGCGTCTCTCCTCTGCATGGGACCGTTTCTTTGCATGTGTGTGTGTGGCAGACGGACTCCTCTCTCCTCCGTGTGCGGTGTTCTAGGACTCCGCCCTTTACGCCGACCCAACGCGTTTCACACGACCTGTGCCTCTTCCGGGTGCAATTGTGGCTTTTAATACGCAAATCTTCACCTCCACTTTTAACCGTGTATCTGTTTGAACCGGGCAATTATTTTTTTTCATATTAAATTGGAACGAAGTGTGCAAAACTATGCGTGCAAAACTTTTTCTTCTTTCATGGGTTTCTTTTACACTGCAAGAATCCAGTATTTGCCACATACATTGTCTGGAGCCAAGGCTGCGATTCATGTTCTATTAATGCGCAGACGTTACCTGGCCATGCTTGAGGTACTCAAGAATTGACCAAGACCCCCGTAGAAGGGAAAGAATGTATAGGGTCAGAGTTGATGTATTTGGCATGCCTGATGAGGTGCTCCAGCGGCACCGCCCAACACACCACATCATCACGGACATTTTGGAGGTTATTTAGGCCGATCTAGGGCCTAAAATACACATGAGAACAGCTGTCCCTCCAATGGCCAAACTACTGGCTGCTGCTCAGCTGTTGCAGAGAGAGGTCAGTCTACCCAAAAGTCAACTTTGTATGGGCGTGTGCCGATTAAGCGCAAACATTACGCAGACGCACGGACAGCTTGCTTGCGGAGCCATCAATGCAACTGCTCCAAGCTCTGCGGTTACAGAAGCCCCGCACTCTTCCCCAACACAACGAAACTGATTGCAGGAAGAGAGCGCGGGGCCTCTGTGTCTGTTACCTTCCCCGGGGCGGCATCTCCTCCTGTGTCGCGTTGTCATGACCTCATGATGCCGCTGCAGAGAAGGTAAGAATCCCCGCCAAAACCCCTCTGCGCCGAGCCCCACAAAACTCCCAGCCGGTCTTGCACAGACGTAGTTATTACGCATAGATGTACGATTGCACAAGACGTTAAAACTAAGCATAGCTATTGGAGCTAATCAGATACCTCATCGTTTAAGACCAGTTCTTTGCGACACTGTCGCACCAAACTCTAAAACAAGGCGTTATTTCAGCAATGGCGCGGCGCTAACCTCTTTACGCCAATGATACTTTTGCAACTACATCTAAGCTTTATAAATCAGGCCCAATGCCCCTTAATCAAAAAAATGAAACCCAGTAAGGTGGCCAATTGTCATAGTGTCATTTGTTTTTTGTTATTAAAATGGAAAAAGCAATTCAACAAATCAGTGGAATTGACCTTGTTCCTTTATAAACCCCCAGGAAATAAAACCACGTGGTACTTTTGGAGCATGCTACCTGGAGCATGAATGACCCTAGCAGAGGCCCTGAATAAATATAGGGTTCAGGGGGAACGTGGAGCGCGTGTGATGTACGTAGCTTCCTATATAATGACATGCGGAGAGCTGAAGAAACCAGTTTTCGTGGAGAATTTATAACATTGGCGGTGTAATAAATCTATACCAGCAGGACGCCAGGAGAGAGCTCACCAACCTCGCTGGATTTCATGATGCCAAACAATGGAAACAGGAAGGCGGGAACCAAAGCAGCCGCGCCAAGAGGTATGGCCTCGGAAATCCAGTAAGTGGCAGTGACCAGTAAGATGTAGGCACATGCTGCCTCCTGAAATACACACAGGGGTTAAAAAGTTACATTGGGATGAATACATACAACCAGCTTTCACAGGACAAAGCAGAGGCATTGCTGGCCTCCCAAGAGGTTAAGAAGACCGACTGCTCTTTTAGACCAGGGTTATAGCTAGATATCAGTGAAAAGCAGAAAATTAAGCTCTTGGTCAAACACTGTATCATCCTGCAGTACTGCAGCCTGGCTGTGAACATCATGGCTTAGCTGCTAACTCAGCAAGTGAGCCGGTCAGTATTACCTTTAGTACTCTGCCAGTCTAATGCCCCAATATCTGCATCACACCCACCGTTCTGGCTATATGTTGTATCCCAAGAATGTTGTAGACGGATCATTGTATTTTATTTATCTATCTTACACGGCTCTCAAAATAAATGTAAAACATTGACCTATTCGTTTTTGTGATCCTTCATTTCACACACATCAGTTTTATTTGCTTTACCTTTACATGATCAGAAAACCAATATTCACAAGAGGTCTTTGTTGAAATGTCATCGATGTATTGATAGTTAAGTCAATAAATTAAACTTCCTAAAGCACTACCCTGAAATGGAAGTTCTATACGTATAGCTAAAATGTATATTATATTGCTGTATTATGCTTACTTTGTTTGTAAATGTAATTGCAAAGTTCTATTTTTTTCTACAGTAATGTAGGCAAATAGGAATCGGAACAAGTAAAGTTACTAAAATAATCACAAAAGAAATAAATGATTGCAAAAATAGGAAATTGCACGGAGATATATATCACATAGGCCTACATAAAACTCCACAACAGTGGTATGAATAATAAAAATATGCAGCGATTGAAACAAAAAAAACGAGAATTATTTCTTTGGTGATTTATTTCAGTGGCTTTGAACTGAAAAGTTTCCTTTTGTGGGTATGAGCTACCCAAGGATGACATAGTACCCTGGGTAAGCTTGACTGATCGAATTAATCCATTGGATGACCGCGTGTGATTCTGCAAATGACTAATGTACAGTATTATTCAGCATAAAACTTCCTGCGTGTCAAACCACCGATCTCTCAGGTTTTCCGTTTGCCATTAGTGATCTAGTGAGTCTATTCAGAGTTGTGTCAACGTGGGCAAGTCTGTGGTGGCTTGTGAAGACTCCTGCACACAGATACAAATCAGATTTTCCATTGTACTCAAGAAAAGACACAATGAATACAGTATTCCTACAGCAGTTGGGTTTATCTTTACATTAATGATTTCTCGATGTGAAACTCAGGACAGCATTAACATATAGTGCATCAGATTACTGGGATCAGTCCCTAAGTAGCCATAGCTACAGCAGAGTTACCAATATCTTTGCTCTAGGAGGGAGACATGGATTTTGCAGATTATATTGCAAACATTCTCACACTTGGGCAATACTTCCTAAGCCTCAAGGCATCTCATGGCCCGTTCCATTTCTGCAAAGGGCCTTACTGCTTAGCACCGTTTAGTAAAATCGAGGCCAGAATATCACAAAATCTAGTCTCTCCACAATTTGTAACAAATTAACTTATTAAAGCATGTAGTTGCTACAAAATATCAGTTCCATGCACTCAACAACTCTTCGGTTGCTAATGAGCCTTTTTTGGAGTGCGGAGGGTCATCCTGAGGTCCTGACCCCAACTATAATGTCTTAACCTCACACCCTTATTAGAAATTCCAGGGTAGGCTGGTCTGACAATAAGGTTACAAGAAGCAATCCCATTTCTTCTACAATTCTGTTAAAGTGGAAAATCTAACATACACTTTTCAATGAATGAGGTGATTACACCTGGACATATTTCTCCTGTCTATACTGCAATAATCAGACGGCAAAGAGAATAACGCACAGGAGAAAAGAAATGCAAAGTATTTCTGTGTCAGAAGTGGATCTGTTGCAAACTTTGAATCTGTAGCTCTGTAGACCCTACTCTTACTTCCCTAGTACTGGAAGGTATTACTGAGGAGAAAGGATTTTAATGAATTTCTACTAAAACAATTTTGGGGGAATCTTTTGTTTAGGTTAAATTGGGAATCTAAAAAAAAAAAAATCCTTTCACTTTGTATATTTAATTTAGAACATTTCTGGGGGGAAACCCCAAAAGAAAGGTCTCAGTGAAGCAATTTCAGGGGGGGGAAAAAAAAAAAATATATATATTTTTAAAGAACTAATTGAAATAATCAGGGTCACACAATGCTCTTCTCAACTTCTGTCAGCTTTGTCAACAAGGACCGTAGCCCCCTTGTGATTTATTGATCACAACAGACAAACCACATCTCCTTGAATACTGATTACTGAGGACAGAAAAAGATTTTAGTATCTTTACAAGATAAGCAAAATACAAGGAACTTTAGTGTGTTCAGGTTTTTAGAAAAATCGACCTAGGGAAAAGTTTATCTTTCTACATAAATTATTCATTTCATTGTGGTGACTCTTAAGAGTTATAGTATGAATTGCTCATTTAAACTCCATGGGAGTAATCCTGTTAATGTCAGGATGATAGTACAGTACAGTACACACAACATGTGCCCTTAAACTGTTAAAGGGAATAATGTCTCTAAAAGTCAGATTCACCCTCAAATCTTCAAAGGGATGAGGTCACCCTCTAACACACCTCAAGTGTCCCCCAAATCTTCAAGGGGGTGAGGTCACCCTCTAACACACATCATGTGTCCCCCAAATCTTCAAAGAGGTGAGGTCACCCTCTAACACACCTCAAGTGTCCCCCAAATCTTCAAGGGGGTGAGGTCACCCTCTAACACACCTCAAGTGTTCCCCAAATCTTCAAAGGGGTGAGGGGACACCCTCTAACACACCTCAAGTGCCCTCCCCCCCCAAATCTGCAAAGGGGGTCAAGTCACCCTCTTACACGCCTGCCATGCATTACAAACTTCTGTGGGATCACAGTTACCAAGCGAATGGTTGCATTGCAATGGGTACAGAGATAACGCGGTATGTATATAACACACTGTAATCGAAACATTAACCCATTGGATGCCTAGGGGACGTTGCAGTCCAGCCTGGCAGCTAATGGGTTAAAAGTCTGGCTGCTTTACCTGGCTCTGTGCTATCAGTGGCAGGGGGAGGAAGAGCAGGGGCAAGACAAATGTAATGAGGACATCTTTGTGCTGCCACAGCTGCCGGAACATTGCCATGTCCCCCAGTCCCGGGGTGCAGGGGTGCAGCAGGGGTGCAGGGTGCTCCAGATCTGGGTGCCCATCCAGGGCCAGAATGCAGGCGGCGCCTCCTCCTGTCTCCAGCTCACCTCAGCATGTCTGAGCTCTGCATCCCATGCCCAACCTGATCACAGGGAGGAGTGGGGGGGAGAGAATGAGCCTGGGGGGGTTTGCCGACCCTCCCCCAATCCTCTAACGTAAGGAGCAGGCATTCAAGCAACTGCAGGGGGGGGGGAGAGGGGAGGTACACACAAATACACACACACAGATACACACACAGACACACACACACACAGACAGACAGACATACACACATACACACACACAGCTCTCACTCAACAAAGGAGCCGTGCGTAGCACTGCACAGAACCTCCTCACACAGACAGCTCCACCATACACTCAGCATCTTGTCATGTGCAGGCTGAGAGGGGGAGCCTGTATCTGTCTCACTCTACTTCTTTCTCCTCCCTCCTCCCCCCATCCTTGTCTCCTGTCTCCCCCTCCCTGTCTCCTGTCTCCCCTCTCCCTGTCTCCGGTGTCCCATCCCCCCTCCCTGTCTCTCGTCCACCCTACCCCCTCCCTGTCTCCCGTACCCCCCTCCCTGTCTCCATCCCCCCTCCCTGTCTCCATCTCCCATCCCCCCTCCCTGCGTCTCCCCCCTGTCTCCCATCCCCCCTCCCTGTCTCCCATCCCCCCTCCCTGTCTCCCATCCCCCCTCCCTGTCTCCCATCCCCCCTCCCTGTCTCCCATCCCCCCTCCCTGTCTCCCATCCCCCTCCCTATCTCCCATCCCCCTCCCCATCTCCCATCCCCCTCCCTATCTCCATCCCCCCTCTCTCCATCACCCTTCCCCCCTCCCTGTCTCCCGTCCCCCCTCCCTCCCTCCATCTCCCATCCCCCCTCCCTCCATCCCCCCTCCCTGTCTCCCTCCCCCCCCCTCCATCCCCACCCCCCCTCCATCCCCACCCCCCTCCATCCCCACCCCCCTCCCTGTCTTCATCTCCCACCCCCTCCCTGTCTTCGTCTCCCACCCCCCTCCCTGTCTTCGTCTCCCACCCCCCTTCCTGTCTTTGTCTCCCACCCCCCTTCCTGTCTTCGTCTCCCACCCCCCTCCCTGTCTTCGTCTCCCACCCCCCTCCCTGTCTTCGTCTCCCATCCCCCCTCCCTGTCTCCGTCTTCCATCCCCGTCCCCATCTTCCATCCCCTGTTTCCCAACCCCCCTGTCTCCATCTCCCATCCCCGTCTCCCATCCCCCCTCCCTCCATCTCCCATCCCCGTCTCCCATCCCCCCTCCCTATCTCCCGTCCCCCCTCCCTGTCTCCATCTCCCATCCCCCTCCCTCTCTCCATCTCCCTTCCCCCCTCCCTGTCTGTCTCCCGTTCCCCCCCCTGTCTCCCGTCCTGTCTCCCGTCCCCCCTCCCTGTCTCCCGTCCCCCCTCCCTGTCTCCGTCTCCCATTCCCCTCCCTGTCTCCGTCTCCCATTCCCCTCCCTGTCTCCGTCTCCCCCTCCCTGTCTCCCATCCCCCCTCCCTGTCTCCGTCTCCCATCCCCCCTCCCTGTCTCCGTCTTCCATCCCCCCTCCCTGTCTCCGTCTCCCCCTCCCTGTTTCCCATCCACTCTCCCTCCATGTCTGTCTCCCACCCCCCTCCCTGTCTCCGTCTCCCATCCCCCCTCCCTGTCTCCGTCTCCCCCTCCCTGTCTCCCATCCCCCCTCCCTGTCTCCGTCTCCCAGTCCCTGTCTCCCATCCCCCTCCCTATCTCCCGTCCCCCTCCCTATCTCCATCCCCCCCTTCTCTCCATCACCCTTCCTCCCTCCCTGTCTCCCATCCCCCCTCCCTGTCTCCCATCCCCCTCCCTGTCTCCATCCCCCCTCCCTCCATCACCCTTCCCCCCTCCCTGTCTCCCGTCCCCCCTCCCTCCCTCCCTCCATCTCCCATCCCCCCTCCCTCCCCCCTCCCATCCCCCCTCCCTCCCCCCTCCCTGTCTCCCTCCCCCCCTCCATCCCCACCCCCCCTCCATCCCCACCCCCCTCCCTGCCTTTGTCTCCCACCCCCCTCCCTGTCTTCGTCTCCCACCCCCCTCCCTGTCTTCGTCTCCCACCCCCCTCCCTGTCTTCGTCTCCCACCCCCCTCCCTGTCTTCGTCTCCCACCCCCCTCCCTGTCTTTGTCTCCCACCCCCCTTCCTGTCTTCGTCTCCCACCCCCCTCCCTGTCTTCGTCTCCCACCCCCCTCCCTGTCTTCGTCTCCCATCCCCCCTCCCTGTCTCCGTCTTCCATCCCTGTCCCTGTCTCCATCTTCCATCCCCTGTTTCCCAACCCCCCTGTCTCCATCTCCCATCCCCGTCTCCCATCCCCCCTCCCTGTCTCCCATCCCCCTCCCTATCTCCATCTCCCTCCCTCTCTCCATCTCCCTTCCCCCCTCCCTGTCTCTGTCTCCCGTTCCCCTCCGTGTCTCCCGTCCCCCCTCCCTGTCTCCCGTCCCCCCTCCCTGTCTCCCGTCCCCCCTCCCTGTCTCCCGATCCCCCTCCCTGTCTCCGTCTTCCATCCCTCCTCCCTGTCTCCGTCTTCCAACCCTCCTCCCTGTCTCTGTCTCCCACCCTCTCTTCCAATCTCCGTCTCCCATCCCCCTTCCCTGTCTCCGTCTCCCATTCCCTTCCCTGTCTCCGTCTCCCCCTCCCTGTCTCCCATCCCCCCTCCCTGTCTCCGTCTCCCATCCCCCCTCCCTGTCTCCGTCTTCCATCCCCCCTCCCTGTCTCCGTCTCCCCCTCCCTGTCTCCCATCCCCCCTCCCTGTCTCCGTCTCCCCCTCCCTGTCTCCCATCCCCCCGTCTCCCCCTCCCTGTCTCCCATTCCCCCTCCCTGTCTCCCATCCCCCCTCCCTGTCTCCGTCTCCCATTCCCCTCCCTGTCTCCGTCTCCCCCTCCCTGTCTCCCATCCCCCCCTCCCTGTCTCCCATCCCCCCCTCCCTGTCTCCCATCCCCCCTCCCTGTCTCCCATCCCCCCTCCCTGTCTCCGTCTCCCCCTCCCTGCCTCCCATCCCCCCTCCCTGTCTCCGTCTCCCCCTCCCTGTCTCCCATCCCCTCTCCCTCCATGTCTCTGTCTCCCACCCCCCTCCCTGTCTCCGTCTCCCACCCCCCTCCCTGTCTCCATCTCCCATCTCCCTGTTTCCGTCTCCCCCCGTCACCCATCCCATCTCCCGTTCCCCCTCCCTGTCTCCCATCCCCCCTCTCTCCATGTCTCCATCTCTCATCCCCCTTCCCTGTCTCTCATCCCCCTCACTGTCTCTCCCTCATGTCCCCCCCTCTCCCCTTTCCCCCACATCCCCCTCCCATATCTTCCTCACGTCCCACCCCTCCCCCCCACATCCCTCTCCCATCTCTCCCTCCCTCTTCCACCTACTTTCCCCTCCCATCTCTCCCACACCCACGTCCCCCTCCCGTCTTTTACCCACCCCCACAGATTGAGCCACCGTGCGAAGTTGGGATATCCTGAAAACCTGACCTTTCTGAGAACTGGAGTCTGGAGTTGAGAACCCCTGATCGAATTCATGATTAGAATGTTGCACCTGACACAATAAAGAAATACAGTGAAATATCAAAGCCATCCAAAGTACAAAACAGCTACTGTTATACAATAAAATAAGAAACAAAGAAATATCAAACTGCAGCTAGAGTGAAGGTGATAAACGACAGGAAACAGAACAACTTTCACTGCCAATAAAAACCCTGCATGTTACTCCTGGAGTGTAAACACAAAGGATTGAGCACGCAAGCCTCACATGTGAAATGTCCCAGTTTGCTGCCAAAATTCCCAGTAGCCAATAGTACAACAGCTATAATAGCAACTTCTACAACCGGGCTAAGTAAAAAAAGATCAGAAATAAGTACTGTACATGAAGAATTATATTGTAATCAAGGCTATACATTCTTCTGCCCCTTCTTACATCTCAGCCCCAATTTCTCGCTATACACCGACCAGACTCTTGCGTTCTGCTGAAGGATGTCTTCTCTCTACCCCCTTTGTATCTAAAGCCCTCTCCCGCCTTAAACCTTTCTCACTGACTGCTCCACACCTCTGGAATGCCCTTCCCATCAATATCTGACAAGCACCCTCTCTACTCACTTTTAATGCCTATCTTAAAACCCACCTCTTTAATGAAGCATTTGGGTAGCTCCCAGGCTCATATTATACATCTCATACATTGACTTTGGCCCCCTGCAGACGCACTTACTAGAACACCCTCCTACTGTCTCTGTACGTTCTTCCTACCAACCAATTAGATTGTAAGCTCTTCGGGGCAGGGACACAAGCCAAATGGAGCAGGAAGGACCCAAAGTCAAAAATGAGTAAAAGGGCACTTCTTTCTCTTCAACAAAATAATAAGAAAAAAAGCAACAAAGCAAAAATGACACTATTTTGTTGAAGAGTGTCACGATTGTGCTCGCCACAAACCGGGACCGGACCGCGGGGCTGAGGCTGGGTTATGAAATCACCGACCTTAGACCGCGCAGACTGGTCCGGAGTGCGCAGTTCATAGTCAAACAGGCCGAGTTCAGGACTGGAGATAACAGCATAGTTGTTGGACAAGCCAGAGTCGGAGTAGGAGATATCCGGGTAGTCGTAGTTCAAGCAGGGAGTCGGCAACAGGAAACCAAGCTGGTCCTTTTGCGTCAGCGCAATCGCTGCAGGTCGGGAACGAGGTTTACGCGAGTGGCGTCCACGACCCATAGCGCCGGTCTAGGAGAGGGAAGACTGACCGCAATAGGCACACCGCCAGGCAGCACTAGTAACCCCGTGTTACAGCGCAAACGAAGCAGGTCTGTAAGAACCAGGAACTCAGGAACTCAGCGTAGCAGCAGCAGGCCTGAAGAAACTGGACGAGTACAACGACTGGAACAAAAACAGAGATACGTAACGAAGACAAGGCTTGTGGCAGAAACACAGGTAACATCCCATAAGGATCTATGCTCGGCAAGGAAGTGAAGCCAAAGCAGGATATTTAAAGCGACAGTGACCAATCCGGACGAGGGGCATGGTGGAGGCGTGTCGAGGAGCTGCTCGTGAGTGGCTGAGAGACCAGGAAGTAGTGGAGCACAGCTGAGAGTCTGTAACACCAGTGCCAGAATCCAAGATGGCGACGGCAGAGTTCAAGGTATGCACTGGGCGTCGGCATGGGTGGCGACGGGGGGCAGGGGCAGCAGCCGCTGCAGTACTGGTAGTGGGTAAGGAGGGGTCACACCACAAGGGACGTGGCCCCCGATTCCTTACAAAGAGAAAGAAGCTTATTGGTTCTTATCTTTGTTACTGTGGTTTTGTGATTCTTTTTGTCCTATTGTAGTTGCCGTATGCATTTGCCCTTACTTGTTTGGCCTCCTCCTGTCTGTATTGACAATTTTGCCCTTAGACGGCACCGTGCCGCTCTACGCATGCGCAATGACGCAGTCTTTTGGAGTCAGATCTCAGATGATGAGTGCTGCGTGTGGTAGGGGTGAGGAGCGTGTTCAGATAGATGGGTAGCTCGCCCAGAAAGTATTTGAAGGCAAGACAGGAAAGGTGAACTTTGCGCCTAGACTCAAGTGATGATCAATCTAGTTCTTTGAGCATTTCGCAGTGATGTGTGTGCTAGTTGCATTGGAGAACAAAACCACAAATTGAATTATAGAGGGTGTCAAGTGGGTTTGGGGTGCCGAGCCATATATTATGTCCCCATAGTGAATAATTGACATTAGCATCTGCTGTGTGATACGCTTTCTGAAAAGCAGACTTAGGGAGGATATGTTCCTGTAAAGTACACCTAGTACTAACCACTTGTTACCTCTTATTCCCACAAGAAGTCTTAATAACCACAAGTTATCCTCTTATCCCCACAGGAAGACTTACTAACCACTTGTTACCTCTTATTCCCACAGGAAGACTTACTAACCTCTTGTTACCTCTTATTCCCATAGGAAGACTTACTAACCACTTGTTACCTCATTCCCACAGAAAGACTTACTAACCACTTGTTACCTCATTCCCACAGAAAGACTTACTAAGCACTTCTTACCTCTTATTCCCAAAGGAAGACTTACTAACCTCTTGTTACCTCTTATTCCCATAGGAAGACTTACTAACCACTTGTTACCTCTTATTCCCATAGGAAGACTTACTAACCACTTGTTACCTCATTCCCACAGAAAGACTTACTAACCACTTTTTATCTCTTATTCCCACAGGAAGACTTACAAAGCACTTCTTACCTCTTATTCCCAAAGGAAGACTTACTAACCTCTTGTGACCTCTTATTCCCAAAGGAAGTCTTACTAACCACTTGTTACCTCTTATTCCCACAGGACGACTTAATAACCACTTGTTACCTCTTATTCCCACAAGAAGTCTTAATAACCACAAGTTATCCTCTTATTCCCACAGGAAGACTTACTAACCACTTGTTACCTCTTATTCCCACAGGAAGACTTACTAACCTCTTGTTACCTCTTATTCCCATAGGAAGACTTACTAACCTCTTGTTACCTGTAATTCCCATAGGAAGACTTACTAACCACTTGTTACCTCATTCCCACAGGAAGACTTACTAACCACTTGTTACATCTTCTTCATTAATCAGAAGTGGTTTTGTTTTTTTTTAACTTGAAGGGGGAGGGGGATCTTTTCTGGAAGGTTCCAGTTCTTCTGATATTGGACACCTACTGTCCTAGCATCAATGGGATTGAAATAACGTCTGACAATGTCATGACATGTGTGGAACATGCGGCTGAGCCCCAGGATGAGATGAGATGAGATGAAAGAAGTTAAGAGCTTCGAAAAAAACAATAAACGTGGATCGCTACTTCAAAGTTGAACAGTATGTATATTTCAATTCATTTATATAATGCCAACAAAGTATGCAGTACTGTACCAAAAACAGCCAACAGAATACAAGAAATTATAATACAAGAACCATTAAAGCAATTTATAAGCAGGGAAACCCTGCCCCGGAAAGCCCACTATCTAAGTTATTAAGCTTTCGAGAATTGAATACAAAGAAATACACCCGTTGTTTAACAGCATTTTACACCCAACATCACAACACACAAACTAGTTTTGTTGGGGGGTCGGGGGGGGGGTGGAGGGAATGAACTTGGGGCAGCTGCACAGACTAATAAAAGCCAGGATCCTTGGACGCAAAAAACGGCCTTCAACCCGAGCAGACGAGCCCCGACAGCGGAAAGGGGGATCCCCCCACCCCTCCCCTCCCCCCTCCCCCCTCCCCTCCCCCCTCCCCCCTCCCCTCCCCCCTCCCCCCTCCCCCCTCCCCTCCCCCCTCCCCCCTCCCCTCCCCCCTCCCCCCTCCCCTCCCCCCTCCCCTCTCCCCCCTCCCCTCCCCTCCCCCCTCCCCTCCCCCCTCCCCTCCCCCCTCCCCTCCCCCCTCCCTCCTCCCTCCCTTCCCCCCTCCCTCCTTCCCCGCCACCTCCTTTCCCCTCCTTTTCTTTTTCTGGCCTTACTCTCACTGGTCCATTATGTGGACCAGAGGTCTCGCCTCCTATGGCGAAACTCTTCTCTGTCTATCACACTCTCTTAAAAAGAAAACCCCATTTTGTGTTAGGCCGCCGTTGCATTTCAATGTATGTGAACCATATAATCTGCCTAATAAAAACGTTTGAAAAATAAATAAATAAATAAAAGCCAGGAATCCACTGGGGAATTGCGAGGAGAAACCTGTCGGTTTCTCCGGAACATTCCCGTTTTGTGACGTGTGGCGATTTAGTGCAGATTTAACATGTAAATAAATACTGGGTTACTTTGTTGCTGTTAATCTCTAGAAAGCAAAGTAAGGCTGCGTCCATACTACCGAAGACCGCGCTGTGGCGTGCGTTACGTCACCCGCGTATAGTGGGAGCGTTTTCTGCCCAAGGTAGACGCGCCGTGGGGGGGGCGTGTCTGTGATGTCACGGAGCTGATTCACTCACGTGACCTGGCCGTAGTGCCGAGTAATCACTTTGAACTGATTCTTGGCGCGCCGCACGCACACGCCTCCGGACGGTCTTCGCCAGCATGGACGCCGCCTAAGAGCGTTTCCTGACTTGAAAGCCTTGCAGGAGATTGTTCTGCAGCTTCTCGGACTTTCACATTGTCCTGCCGCGCAACTGCTCAACTTCATAGTAAGGCTGCGCCCACTAGGACGACGATGCATTTGTGCATAGTGCGCGCGCACATGCGCTGCGGGGTGACCGGCGCTTCGCGCTACAAACATGTTTGTATTTCCCGCGCGACGGCCGGCTTATGTGAGCAGTTTGCGCAATGAGGTCGAACCAGCCGCGCCCCCCAACACGCCCCCCTGTTGCCTCGACTTGCAGGACAGGAAATATCTCCTGCTGCAGGCGAGCGTGCGCAGCGCCGAGGAGCGCGGAAGGTTGCGCGTTCCTCTATGGACACGGCCTAAGATTAAGGGTCCCAAAATGTGAAGGGGGTCCCCACGATGGGAAGACCACACCTCCAGCCTCGCGCGTTATGGTAGGAAGGCATTAAATGTGGGCATGGGCTTCAGAAGGTCCTCTTTCAGGGGGTCCTCTTCCCTTACCAGGGCGCTGAAGTGAATCTGCCAGAGGAGGGGAGCCCCGGACCCAGTGTAGCTTTGCATTGTTGGGTGGATATTGTATTGTTGAGGTTGTGAGGTTGATGTCACCGCTTTGCAGGGCGGCCTTGCTGGTGCAGTCAGTTGTAACTGTTGGTTAGGAGGAAAAGTAGAATGAGAATGTGGGGATCCCAGTGTTCTTACAGCCAAGGGGACTCTGTGCACTTGCTTGGGCTGGTAAGGATTAAAACCCGCTGGGGGGATGGGGCACAGCGGACCCTGCGGACTGAAGCTATTAGTCTGGGGGTGGAATTGCCAGGCTGAGTTTTCCTAGGGGCAATAAAAGGTTGTTTGAACGTTGTGGCCTGTTTGGCACATCTGTGTTGTTGGGGTTAATGGACGGGTGTGGAGTGGTCATGGAATGATCTGTATTTGCCCGTGCTGCTTTATTGACACAGATTGCCAATTCCTGTATTGACAATGCTCATTAGGCATGCTGCTGGTTTAGGTTTTATAAGGGCAGGCAGTTCAGATAGCATCTCTTTTATGTTAGGCCGCATTGTTGGTGCTTCACAGAACTCTGGCCTGTCCCTTGACATGTGAAGACCATAAAATTGCCCCTTGGATACTTTTCATCCCTAATAGAGTTAGTGATTATTGATTGGTTAGGAGCTGGCCCCTCCAGAAAACCCTCACCCTGTTTGATGCTTGGCTTTCTTAGGCCGCCTCCATACTCCGCACAACGGCGATGAAGTGCAATGGCGCGCCCTTTTCCAGCCGACAACAAGAAAAATGTAGATTTTCTCACGCGATGGCCGGGTCACGTGAGCGGTTCAGCCAATGAAGGGCGAACCGCTCACGTGACGTCACGGGCACGTCCTCACCACGCCTCCCCATCGCTGTGGATCACAAGCCACAGATCGCTCGGTGGACAGGCGCGCGTGACGCCATGCGCGCCCACCACATCCGGGGCCTTACATTTCTTGTCTATCCTAAGCATGGTTGAATTCCCTTACTGTATTACCCCTTACCACCTCTGCTGGGAGGCTATTCCACGAATCCACCACCCTTTCTATGTAGAAGTGCTCCCTCACATTTCCCCTGAGCCTCCCACCCTGCTGCTTCAGCGAATGATCTCTTCTTCCAGCTATTCTCTTTTTGTGAAATATGCTTCCCTCCTCTACTTTGCTAAAACCCTTCATGCATTTTGACAGTTTCAATCACATCCCCCCTTTCCCTTCTCTCCTCCGAGCGTCACACGTTGGGCTCCGTTAGTCTCTCGGGATGCGTTTTCTGACGCAGCCCATGTATCACTTCAGCAACTTGCATTTCGTGGCTTTAGACTGGCAGCAAAGGCCCCGTGTTAAATGTGAGACTTTACGAATGACTGCTTTTCTATCATTGTGTTGTTGGCCTTTCTGGTATGTGAGTGAGCTCATCATATTGCAAATTGTTATATTAATTAATCCTGTCACTGTCAGTGACGTCTACAATACATTACTGGCCACTCCAGCTGCAAAGGGGTTAAAAATCACAGAAAAGATACCTACATAGCCCAGTGCTTTGAAGCAGCAAGACCACATTCCCCATTTTTTCTTTCTTATCGTCAGTGTTAGATTTGCCGTTAAGTCCATTAGGCCCTGTCAGGCCCCTTAGGGCCCTCTTTAGGCCCGTTAGGCCCTGTTAAGCTCATTGGGCCCCGTTAGGCCCTCGTTAGGCCCTGTTAAGCTCGTCAGGCCCCGTAGGGCCCTCGTTAGGCCCTGTTAGGCTCATTAGGCCCCGTCAGGCCCCGTAGGGCCCTCGTTAGGCCCTGTTAGGCTCATTAGGCCCCGTCAGGCCCCGTAGGGCCCTTGTTAGGCCCGTTAGGCCCCGTAGGGCCCTCGTTAGGCCCTGTTAGGCTCATTAGGCCCCGTCAGGCCCCGTAGGGCCCTTGTTAGGCCCGTTAGGCCCCGTAGGGCCCTCGTTAGGCCCTGTTAGGCCCGTTAGGCCGGGCCTAAGGCGGCAGAATCTGGGAGCGACAGATTTCCCCCTGCATCTTCCTGACGTCACAGTGCTCAGGCCCCACCTCCCCCGAGCCTGGATTGGAGGAGACGTCGGAATGGGCGGGGCCTGCAAGCAACTGCACCATGCGGGAACAATGTTGCAATTCTCCCTGAGCCGCACTGTGCAGCTGCTTGTGTCAGGAGCGGCAGCATCAGAGCAGCACTAAGGGCAGGGGGAGAGGGAGAGAGATTCTGTTTGGTGGGGGGGGGATCTGTTGTGGGGGAGGGGGAGCGAGAGATTCCGTTTTGGGGGGGATTCTGTTGGGAGGGGGGGGGATTCTGTTGGGAGGGGGGGGATTCTGTTGGGAGGGGGAATTCTGTTGTTGTGGGAGGGGGGGGGGGAGGAGACAGATTCCGTGTGTGTGTGTGTGTGTGTGTGTGTGTGTCTGTGAATATGTGAGAGTGTGTATGTATGTGTGTGTCTGTGTGTGTGTTTGTCTGTGAATGTGTGTTTGTGTGTCTGTGAATGTGTATCTGTGAGTGCGTGTGTTTGTGAGAGTGTGTTTGTCTGTGAAAGTGTGTGTGTGTCTGTGAGTGTGTGGGTGGGAGTGTGTGCATGACTGAGAATGTGTGCATGTCTGTGAGAGTGTGTACTTGTCTGTGAGAGTGTGTGCGTGTCTGTGAGAGGGTGTGCGTGTCTGTGAGAGGGTGTGCGTGTCTGTGAGAGGGTGTGCGTGTCTGTGAGAGGGTGTGCGTGTCTGTGAGAGGGTGTGCGTGTCTGTGAGAGAGATGGGGCATGTTTGTGTGTGTGTGTACGCTGCAGGGGGGGTGCATGTTGTGTGTTTGTGCTGAGCGGGAGGGGAGTCATGATTGTGTGTGCGCTGCGCAGGGGGGTGCCGTTTGTATATGCGCTGCGTGGGGGGTGCCATTTTGTGGGTGTGCTGCGCAGGGTGCATTTTGTGTGTTTGCTGCATGGGGGTGCCATTTTATTTGTGTGTGCTGCGCGGGGGGTACCATTTTGTGCGTGCGTGTGTGTGTAGTGTGGGAGGCGGTGCCACTTTATGTGTGTGGTGTGTGGGGGGGTGCCATATTGTGTGTGTTGCGCGGGGGGTGGGAAATTCCATTTTGTGTGTGCCGCAGGTGGTGCTATCTTTTGTGTGCTGCAGGAGGGGGGTGATTAAATTTAGTGTATTGAGGAGAGGGCAAGACGAAAAATGTAGGTGCAGCAAAAAGGTATGGGCCTAAGGATGGCAAAATTGTAACTCCGCTTCTGCTTATCGTTATATGTAGAGTATGTGACTATGTATCATTCTACATTCTTACCTAAACTGGAAATCATTTGGTGCTCCTGTTATAAATCTGTCAAAATCCTAATGTGTATCTGACTAAATGGCCGCCTTTCAGTTCCAATAAATCCTTCAGTCGGTGTAACTCAGCAGCTACAATGTATCCAGGTATTACTGAGGTAACATTGACTATTGCTACAGTTTGCAGCTCAAACTGCAACAAATGATCACAAACAGGAAAGTGTTACAAAGATCTTGCACTGCTGGAGAGGTGTGCTACAACCTGCTATAGAAATCAAAGGATGCGCAGTATAATAAAACTCATTAAAAATGGCATTAAGAGTTGAATTAAAATAAAAAAAACAGTCACTATTATCTAATACCACATAACTGATTTATTTAAAAAATAAAAAAAAAACCCCATATAAGATTTCACATGTTTTGCTGCTTTAGCTGTATGGCAAATACTAAGTAGGGCTGAACAATTCATCTTATCTCTTCTGGTAACTTCAAATAGCTCACAATTCTCTCCCTTGTTGTGGATATATTAAGAAAATGCATGTTACCATAAATAAGATTATGATCTTTATTCTACATCTGCCAAAGAGGCAGTTCGGGACGCTTTCTCCAATGAAAATCCCCACTCAAGCCCATAGGGATTTTGGGACACAAACGGCTGCTTGAGTATATGTAGTATGAAATTACTCCTTGGGGCCTATGCTATAAGCCTCGATAAGCCCCTTATCGAGCACTTATCGACCAAAATGCCTACTCAGTAAGCCTCGATAAGTGGGTGATAAAGGCATGAATCAGATTAAAGTAATTGATGTGTAGTTGAGGCTTTTTTGTTATTTTCTTGTTGGGGTGTTTAGGTGCTTGTGTATTTCTTTGATTATTGTGTATTTTTGGCCTTAATTATTTTTATTAGGTTGACCATTGAGTGATATAGTGGCTTATCATGCCCATATTATATGGGTATACTATATGCCACTGTGCCAATCAATGGGTACAGGGTGGGTATAGTGGGGCCGGGGTGGGTGGTTATGCCTCCTGGGTGGGTAGTGGGGGACGGGGGGTTAACCCCTTAATTACTATAGCGGTTATTAACCACTAAGGTGACTAAGGAATTAGGGGCCATTAGATTGTATTTTTTCTTGTATCCTTGCTGGCATTGGAGGACATGGCCCTGCAGTATGCTGACGAGGACACCCTTCATGATGGCAGGGTTAAGTTGAACATTTTATTTACTTTATTTATGCTGGCTGGCTAATGTTTGATTTTATAATCGGCAAATGCACTATTATCCATATGTGGATAATAGTAATTTTGCCCATTACGGTACTGTATGTGTTTGGGGGGGGGGAGGGTTGTTGGGGGTAGAGGAGGTGGGTAGTAGGGTTGTTGTGTTTTTTTTTGTTTCTTGGGGGTAGAGGGATTGGGTGAAGAGGTTAGTAGCCCCAAGGATGGATGTTTAGGCCTTCCGGGGGGTAGCGAGACTGGTTAACCCCTTCAATACCACATCGGTTCCCACCGCTATGATAGTGAAGGGGTTAACTCCTCCCGTAACCTTCCAGACAGGCCTAAGCACCCACCCTGGGACTACTTCCCCCTTCATTCACCCCCTCTGTCCCAAGAAACAGGCTCTCTGTGCAGCTCTCTCTGCCATCCAAAACAAATCGCCAGGTGAGCCCTTTAGAGAGAGGCGATCATCACACCGCCGGTTACTCGCCCGTTTTGGGAATTTTGCTATCACAGGTAATCGTGGCTTTCTGATACCATGATAGCAACGCTCCAAAAACTGGTGACAAAAATGACCCGGCGATTTTTTTAATGAATATATCTTTATTTATATAGCGCCATTAATGTACATAGCGTTTCACAGCAGTAATACACGTGACATTCATATAAATAACAAATAATATAAATAACAGATCATGGGAATAAGGGCTTCAGTCATAAAAGTAACATTGTGGAAGAGGAGTCCCTGCTCCGAAGAGCTTACAATCTAATTGGTAGGGAGAACGTACAGAGACAGTAGGAGGGCGTTCTGGTAAGTGCGTCTGCAGGGGGCCAAGCTTTATGTATCAGGTGTATAGTATTAGCCATGGTGCTGCTCATATGCTTCTTTAAGCAAGTGTGTCTTAGGCCCCGCTCACACAGCGCACTACACGGCGTGCGCGCGCGTTCGTCACAGATTCCTGGCGGCCAGAGGTAGTGTTCAGAATTGAAACTACCATTGGCTGCAAAGTACGGCGTCGACGCTGCTGCAGCCGCGGGAGTCTTTTCAATCTGTGATCTCCGGCTGCAGCAGCGCGACGTCAGTTTCAGCCGCCAATCAATGTCCAGACGTTTACATTGATTGGCTGCTGAAATTGAGACTCGGCAGTTAAGACGGGGGACCAGGGACTGGGGGCCGGGGTACGGGGGAGGGGTCCAGCGCAGCCTCGGATGGAATCATGTATACACGACTTGTCAGTACGCCGCATTGCTGCTTTATTATATCCTCCCGTGCTAAAGGGAGCTCCAGCACAGTGCTGAGGAAAAAAAAAAACCACCATCCATTTGCTCTGCGCCCGAGACACTGCGCCGCCGCCCCCCTACCCCGCCCGCTCTGTCGGATCATTCCGTCGGCTGGGGATGATCACACATCGCCCAGCAGACGGAGGCGCGCACGTGCGGGCGCACATACGCAGCATCGCGAAGCCCCCTGTGTGAACGCGGCCTTAAGGTGGGTCTTAAAGGTGGGTAGAGAGGGAGCTAGTCGGGTATTGAGGAGAAGGGCATTCCAGACTGCGGGGCAGTCAGTGAGAAAGTTTTAAGGCGGGAGAGGGCTTTAGATACAGAGGGGGTAGAGAGAAGACATCCTTGAGCAGAACGCAAGAGTCGGGATGGTGCATAGCGAGAAATTAAGGCTGAGATGTAAGGAGGGGCAGAAGAGTGTAAAGAGGAGGAGAATTGAGTGTGATATGCAGGATTTAATAGGAAGCCAGGAGAGGGATTTCAGCAGGGGAGAAGCTGAGACAGATCTAGGAAAGAGTAGAGTGATTCTGGCAGCAGCATTTAGGATAGCTTGTAGGGGAGACAGGTGAGAGGCAGGAAGGCCGGACAGCAGGAGGTTACCGTAATCAAAATGGGAGAGAATGAGGGCCAGTGTCAAAGTTTTAGCAGTCGAGTAACAGAGGAAAGGGCGTATCTTTGTGATATTGCGGAGGAAAAAGCATCAGGTTTTAGATACGTTTTGAATGTGAGGGGCGAATGTGAGAGAGGAGTCATGTGAGACCCTCGGCAGCGTGCTTGGGCTACTGGGTGAATGATCGTACTTCCAACAGTTTTGTGGAAGGCTTATAGCATAGGCCCCCGTGTCTCAACATGACCAATTACACAATTAGCAACTGCACCCTGTAGAATTATCTTTATTATTCAACGTGTATCTGATAAACTTCTCCTCAAACCCTTATCTGATTAACCCCTTTGAAATATGTTGCTGTTCCCTCTGACAGCAGAACGGTTAAATCTGCAGTCCCACATCAAACCAAAGTTTACTAACAGCAGATATAGTTGTAATAAATCAAATGGTTTTTGATACCTAATTTAAAAAAAAAAAATATATATATATATATATATATATATATATATATATATATATATATATATATAGTGTGTACATATATATATATATATATATATATATATATATATATATATATAACAGTGTTCGACAAACCTATACATTTGCACGCCCCAGGCGAGTGGATTTAACATCGTGGCGAGCTCCTATTGGCCCAAGCAGCACACGTGTGGTACTAGGTGGCGAGTAGATTTTTTTGTTCGGCGAGTAGATTTTTTGGTGATTTGTCGACCACTGTAATATATATATATACACAAGTATAAGTAGTTGGAGATCATTGTTGAAAACGGCTTTGGAATTTCTTCCACTGAGTAATTGGGATTACTGACTATGACTAACTCAGTCCATCCCTGGATCATTACAGCTTGATATGCTTCATACTTTCTACATGTGGTACATGCACAGTTCTACATTAGTAAGGCAGGCATACCTGTACTATTCAATAGCAACTCAAGGGATTCAGGTAAGAGTCACTATTGGGTATTATAGGTTGAAAAAAGACATGCCTATTGAGCTTAACCTTGGTTAAATTCTATGGTGACTTCTTAAACATACCTAGTTTATCTGTCATCACACGGGCAGTAAAACCCACATTTTCACTGCCATTATTGAAGGGTTTTTTCCCCCCCCTTCATTCTGTTAATTTTGCAGGGTGTTTTGTTTTCTATGCTCCATCACACAAAGCCCAGCTCGAGGTACTGGCATCACCCTAAGGTATTATTTCATGATCACGAGGGGTAAAACTGTACAGCACTGTATGATAATACTGGTAATAATCATATGCGCCAATGAAGTATGTATGTATATCTGTGTTTATATATATCGCCTGCCATGTACATAGCGCGTCACAGCAGTAATACAAATGACGTCATAATACAACACATAATGGGAATATGCGCTTCAGACATAAAAGTAACATTAGGAACAGGAGTCCCTGCCCCGAAGAGCTTACAATCTAAGTGGGAAGAACTTACAGAGACAGTCAGTGAATGTGGGTTCAATGACATCGACTTGTGACTCTGGATAAAGTCCCATTATTACCATGCACATTAGGCACTATAATTAATCATTATTATTCATTAATTTGTATCTTGTTATTATTATAACATGCTATTATCACACAGAGTGGCGTGCCTTGTTTTTATTAGGGTCCTGCTCACTATGCGATGACACAGGAAGCAGTATGAATTTGCAGATGTGTCTACGCAGCCCGTGCTGTCGTAATTAAATCAACCAGGTTCTTCAGCTTCAAGACCAGACAAGTGGCTTCTTTACGTCACTAGCACAGCCCACACCCCTTTAAGGAGGAGTTACTGTACCTGTTGACTGAAGCAGTGATTTTGTCGTTCTTGTTTCCGTGTGTGTGAAATGGGAGTATGACAAGCTTTTCTGCACAGTGTGCCCTGACCACATCACTGTGTGACTATCTACGGTAGACTTCTATAGGCTGGGACTAAACCACAGCAGCGAATGTCTGTCCCCTTCCTGGAGAAGTATATACATAGAGCCCATACCTGTGCTCACCTTGTATATTTGTTTGGACTTTACACTGCTCTGTTATGGCTTTCTGATCAAACGCTGGGGGATCAACAACCAGGTTTTAGTACGACCACTGGCCTTCTGGGACTGATGTATCTATTCAAAGATGTCTGCCTGGCTCCTGCTTTGAGGTAAAACATGTTTTATATTATTATTATTATTATTATTATTATTGTTGTTGTTGTCAATATCATATGGGCCAGAAACAACAATTGAAGTCTCCTCCAAGTAAACTCCAGCTAACCCGGACACTCACACTGATGGGCGTTCTCCCATTGATTCCGTGTGGAACCCATTCACCCGTCTGATCTAAAACCAATGGGAAAGAACAACAAGATATAGTTTGAGCAAAAGGAAGAAAATTGGTTGTGTGGAGGAGGTAAACCTCGCCGGTGTGGCCACGGTAGAAACAGTCCAGCAAAAATGGAAAGAAATGCAGAACTGAATACAGAACTCGCTGTTCTGCCGATTTCCCTGTCGCGTCCATGTGTTGGAGCCATTCTTTCTCTTTTGTCGTAGAGCATGCAAAATAACATGCCTTTTCAAGCCCAGCGAGGCTTGTCTTCGCGTGAGTGAGGCCGAACAGTGAGCTCTATATCGGGAGTGGTATCTTGTGTTTTCCAATAGGAGAGTTGTCCCTAATGGGGATCTCTCTGTAGGTGTTTGGGAGGAATTAAGAGAGGGCTGCAGGACTGGGCAGTGGGATGTACAGCTGTAATTATGAGATGCATTTGGCAGTTAAGGATTTCAACCAGATACAATAGCCCTAGGGCAGGGGGTGGCCAGCTCCAGTCCTTAAGGGCCACCAACAGGTCAGGTTTTCAGGATATCCCTGCTTCAGCACAGTTGATGCAGTCATTATAACTGAGCCACTGATTGAGTGACCTGTGCTGAAGCAGGGATATCCTTAAAACTTGACCTGTTAGTGGCCCTTAAGGACTGGAGCTGGCATCCCTCCCCTAGGTTAATCCGTTTGAAGGCCATACTTTTCCATCACTGCTTTAGACAGTTGAGGGATAGTAGTACTCAATACAGCTCCACATTGCAGCATGTTCATTTAAATTGCAGGGCACCTGAACATGAAATGCTACTACAGTATAAATAGCTTTTCTAGCTTTATCATGTGTCTCTGTGTGTTTTTTCTACACTGTATTTTTCTTTCACTGAGTTACAGTAGGGATCTGAAAAATCCTCACCTTGGTACTTTGCTCACATCTCATTGGAGTTTACAAATGGGGACACTTTGTGTGTTTGTAGCCGAAGGAGACAAAGTAACAACCCAAGGTCAGAAGGAGCAGGCACTGGGTTATCCCACACAGATGAAGCGTTTGCTGCTCCTCAGATAGAGGACGGTTGCTTTGGATTTAACAAGCTCTGCTAACCAATCTGCAGCATACAAATACATATACCTGTATTATACTTTTGCCAGAGAGAGGAGCCGAAGATTAGTCCCGAGTACCCGTGCATGGGTTGCTATTGACTGATGGTGGATTAGGTGTGGCGTACAGGTTAAGCTGTTTATGAATGCTCATGTTTATGAGTTCATTCCGACACTTGGGGAACTCACTTTAATCTCCCCCCGGCCTTCCCGGGATGGATTTGAACATGAGGTGTACACCTTAAGGTAGCTTAAAAAAAAATAAAAGAATATCCCAATAATAAGTGAAGGGAGGTGGAGAACCTGCGACATGCCATATCATGCATTGCAATCAGGGTATCTGATCCATTAGTAGGAGATGTTCCCAGACATGCCGGGTCACCAATAAAGCCATGAAAGTGAATCATCAACCCACAATGAAAAATAGGCTTTCCGTGTATTTTTGTACACCCTGCCTGCAAGCAATGTATCCTGTGTCATCACCTCTACGGAACCTTGAGGGACCCAAATAAGTTAGTGTCGTGCCCTAAACTGTTTGTGTGGTCAGTAAAACTTAGAGAGAGCTACACATTTATCTCTTGATTTATTATGGTTCTATTTCTAATATTGTATCACTTCAAACCACATTGTAGTGCACTTAAGAATATCGGGGCCATATAAATGATCAATAAGTAAGTAGAGTTGGGCCAATATTTATTAAGCAGCCTTCTGCCACAAGACCGCTTCCATCGCTGGAAAATAGTGACATGAATGGGGTGTGAGGTGTCTCCCAGAGCCTGAGAAGGTAGTGCAGAATCGTGGTTACAGAAACTTTGCCATCAACCCCCACCCCATGGGTGGGAAGCAGGGGGTCTGAACCGTGTTGATTTTAGCTCCGGGGACCCCCCTGCTCCCCGAGATACTTGCATCTGATGGTGACGCCGGTATCTCACTTCTGTTTAAAGGTCCCATGGCACATGGGCCAATAGGAAGACGTAAGGGACGATGGCGCAGCTTCCTATTGGCTGACGGAACCCTTAAACAGACATTGTATGTGCCCAGCCTGAGCTGCTACGCGCACCCCTTTCAGATGTATGTCAGGAAGTAGGGGGTCCCCGTAGCTGAAATCAACGCGGCTCAACTTCGAAGACCCCCCTGCTTCAACCCTAGCGGGAGGAAAAAAACAAAATGTAAAGTCACTTCAAAGTATGGCAGGGGACACAGCAATGTTAGACACAAGCAGGCAGCAGAAACAAAAACCGCTTTGCCGTTATACCGTGCGTGATGTATTCAGCTGAAATATGAAATACGATGTCTAAAATGTACTTTATTCCATGATAAAATAACCCGAACAAAAATAAATAAAATCCACACACCATGCAGCTCTCATGCTTATTACACTGAGCATCTGTCCTAACTTCTAAGTACAGGCATACCCCGGTTTAAGGACACTCACTTTAAGTACACTCGGGAGTAAGTACATCTAGCTCAATAGGCAAACGGCAGCTCACGCATGCGCCTGTCAGCACGTCCTGAACAGCAATACCGGCTCCCTACCTGTACCGAAGCTGTGTGCAAGCGGGGAGACTATAGAGCCTGTTACACATCAGTTATACACGTATATGACGATTGCAGTACAGTACATGCATCGATATGTGGGGAAAAGGTAGTGCTTCACTTTAAGTACTTTTTCGCTTTACATACATGCTCCGGTCCCATTGCGTATGTTAATGCGGGGTATGCCTGTATTGCTCTGAAGATTCGTGTGTGTTTTTCTTAGGTGCCGGACGTCCGTTATCAGAGTGGTGTTACTCTGCCAGCTGCCTTCCGTGGTGTTTGGGTTTCCTCACTGCACAAGAAAATTGGTGGAATCCGCTTCCTCTGATCGACATAAAGAAGGTATTGCAACACGTGTCTGCATGTACAAAGCTGGCGGTTTCCAACCTCGTCTCTGTCTCAGGGCAGAAAAAAAAAGTTTTGCAGCCATGTTTACTAAACAGTGCTATTCCTTGAAACACCTTCCATGCTGGAAGACCCCCTCGTGCCCCTATTCAACTGAATGGGCCATAAAGAGTCCTATATAATAATAAAATAATAATAATACTTTTACTTCATATAGAGTCTTTCTCCCAATGGGACTCAAAGCGCGTCACAATTACAGTATAGCGCGCGGTACGCAGCACACAGGGATCTTTAAGGACACAATCTCTGCCCAGATGAGCTTGCAATCTATGATTCTGGTGCCTATTTGGTTTGAAACCGAGCAAAAGTCTGTGACATCATCACAAGGGCTGATGATGATATATAAAGAAGTTTAACCCTTGGGTGCCCTTGATACGACTGGCACTCCACAGGCCCCACGATAAAGTAGCTATGTCATAAAGTCCCAGCTCATTTTTCTAGGGGAGGTCGCGCTCTGCGCTCCCGTGGATCCCAGAACGCCATATATAATGAAGTGGGATGGAAAGAAGAGGCCTCTTCTGGCACTCAAAGGGTTAAAGCAACAATAGTGGCTTGCCATGGGGTTTTTTTTTTATGTTTAAAAAAAAAAATTACTATGAATTTTTTTTTTTACATAATTGGAACTGGGGGTGCTCATGAGCTGAACCTCGCTATTTTTAGCTCCGGGGCTTGCCGCAGTACTTACCGTTTTAGTTGCTGGTGTTTTTTTCCCCCCGCATTTAGAGAAAATCGGGGGGTGAGGGGTCGGCATTGCGGCTTCTTATTGGACGGTTGTTTAAAAGTCCACGAGGGAACATAACTCAGTTGAGCTCCAATGCTACAAAAAACCTAGTGATGTTTAGAGAGGTTTGGGGGTTCCTTACAATGCATCTGATCTCAGACGCGCTATTAGAGAGGGTTGGGGTTCCTTACAATGCATCTGATCTCAGACACGCTATTAGAGAGGGTTGGGGTTCCTTACAATGCATCTGATCTCAGACGCGCTATTATAGAGGGTTGGGGTTCCTTACAATGCATCTGATCTCAGACGCGCTATTAGAGAGGGTTGGGGTTCCTTACAATGCATCTGATCTTAGACGCGCTATTAGAGAGGGTTGGGGTTCCTTACAATGCATTTGATCTCAGACGCGCTATTAGAGAGGGTTGGGGTTCCTTACAATGCATCTGATCTCAAACGCGCTATTAGAGAGGGTTGGGGATCCTTACAATGCATCTGATCTCAGACACGCCATTAGAGAGGGTTGGGGTTCCTTACAATGCATCTGATCTCAGACGCGCTATTAGAGAGGGTTGGGGTTCCTTACAATGCATCTGATCTCAGACGCGCTATTAGAGAGGGTTGGGGTTCCTTACAATGCATCTGATCTCAGACACGCTATTAGAGAGGGTTGGGGTTCCTTACAATGCATCTGATCTCAGACGCGCTATTAGAGAGGGTTGGGGTTCCTTACAATGCATCTGATCTCAGACGCGCTATTAGAGAGGGTTGGGGTTCCTTACAATGCATCTGATCTCAGACGCACTATTAGAGAGGGTTGGGGTTCCTTACAATGCATCTGATCTAGCGTTAGTAGAGAGAGTTTGGGTTCTGCAGTATTGCATGGCATAATTATACGGTTCCTTAACCGAAATAAGGTTGAGAACCCATGCCCTACATGAACGTCTTACTAATGTACATGTATCTTCCCTGCTGACATATTGTTTAACAAAAATACAAATGAAACCTCATGTAACACCTGGAAATCAGTTTCCCTTATACCTTCATTTCGTTGCCACCTATTCCCCCGTTCCCAACCTGTTCCTTGCAAGCAGTTCCCACGTTCAAATTCTGCGTGATCTCATCATCTACATAGTGTTTACAAATGGGGAAGACGCCAGCATGTTCCTCGGACGGCGTTTGCTGTACAACCAGTTTGATTTCGAGATGTTTGTGCCTGGGAACCTGGAAAGAGAATGCTATGAAGAACTCTGCAATTACGAGGAGGCCAGGGAAATCTTTGAGGACCACGATACAACGGTAATTTATGCTAAGAGATAATGGGGAAAGGCATCTCTGCGGACCTGCCTGAGACGTGTGAATGTGCTCACAAGGGGGGTTTTATTTGCCGTATGAAATTATTCTAAATAATATAAATAATAATAAATATATATAATCAGTGGTCGACAAATCACCAAAAAATCTACTCGCCACACAAAAAAATCTACTCGCCACCTAGTACCAAACGTGTGCTGCTTGGGCCAATATTTACTCGCCCGGGGGTTAAATCCACTCGCCCGGGGCGAGCAAATGTATAGGTTTGTCGAACACTGTATATAATAATAAAATATGTAGTTATTATAAAGAATGTTATTTATTAGGGAGATGTTGATTGTAATAATAAATGTACCATTGATGATTCAGTTCATTCACTTAGACAGTAGGCGAGGTGATATATATTCATATATTTCTGAAAATAAAATAGTTGCGAGCTACTGAATCTTTACATTTAAAACATACAGTACGAAGTTGTATCAACTACATCAGGGGTGGGCAAACTGGGGGGAATGGGGGGTGCGTAATTTTCTCGGAGGGGGGGGACGGTTACAGAGGCCCCGCTCTTCCCCAAAGGTATTTAAATTAAATGCCGGGGATCCTGCGAGGCCTCTGTAACTCTACTTAACTTAACTTTCTAGCGACGCGTTGCCATGGCAACATGACGTCATTTGACGCCTGAGCCGAGCAGAGGGGGTGGGGGGCGCGAGAGGGGTGTGAGAGCAGGCAGGGGGCGCAGGGAAAAGAATCTGCGCACCCCTGATCTACATTATTACCGGGGAAGTGTTGATTCATTGTAGAATATGACACCAACCAATGGACCAATAAAATAATTCTTTATAGATGAAAACAGTGCGCACAGAAATGTTGAAACTTTCACAATAAACATGAAAACACCTGTGAGGTACAGAAAGGTCTGTATACACTGGTACATCTGCAATGAAGTCTCTTGTTATTCCATTGAAAGATATCACAACGTGCAATGAATTTATACATACAGGAACTAGGCAACAGACAACAGAAATGCCATGCTGCATAAATCATGGGCCATAGTACATCCAGATTCATCTTCACTTGTCACTACTGACCTCTGGTAAAACATTCAAGCCTCTGCTATGCTTTGCCATTTGTGATTTATCTGAGGTCATTGGAGACTATCCAAGAAGACAAATAGTTTGTGCAATGACTCGCCATCTTGTGTACCTCATCTGAACAGATAATGAGCAAACATGGTCATTTTACATTGTACAGATATGCTTGAGGTTTGGTATGCTGTGGGTCATTGATAAAAGACATTGGGTGTATTATACTTTGGAAGTCGTGGATGTTACAGAAACACAATAGAAAAGAGCTTGTCTATACACCTTAAAATATCCGCTGTCAAAAATATTTATAAGGTGCAATACAGTGGTGTTTTGTATGGGGAAAAGTGTCCAGAACTCTAAGCACTGAAGAATTCAGTTATGTATAAATAATCCAGCTTCAAATAAGGAAATGTATGGGGCCCTCCTGGGCAGAAGTCCAGCACCGTCCCTAATAATGTCACAATCACTCTATGGAGTTTATTGTTACTCTCTCGAGTAAAGATGCAGGGACTCCGGTCCTGTGAGTTCTCCTTTAAAGTACTTATTTATAAAAAATGTTTTACAGGAAGTAATACAGCGAGTTACCTCTCATTTTCAAGTATGTCCCGGGCACAGAGTTATGGTGACAATACATGGTTACATTAAATGAACAGAGGTTATACATTATATTTACAGACATTGATGTACAGCTAGAGATAATATATGTTATAGGCGTATGTAACAGTTACAGACCAGATTAAAATGTGAGACTGCTTTAGTTTTGAAATAATTTAAGACTGGTGGCGGTTTGAGAGTCTCCGGTAGACTGTTCCAGTTGTGAGGTGCACGGGTAAAGTCGCCCCCTGCTGTTGTGTCACTGGCCAAAACACAAGAGTATTTCCTAAAGAAAACACGGACGCACTATTCTCAGTTATAAATGTGCATAGCTCGTTGCATCTATCGCCAAAGTTTCAATCCTTAATATCTATCTCAATGTCTTGTATAGCGCGTACACAGAACCCAGCTCCTACGCGCTTTTTAAAAACTTCAAAAGTGGAGCGAAGAAGCAATCTGGGTTCAGAAAGGCGATTTCAAAGAGCCAAGCCTTGAGCCGTTTTCTGCATGGGGGGGAGGGTCTTTGATGTTTCTGATGGATATGGGGAGGGCATTCTATTCCCTGGCGCCCGGTACCGATGGGGCACGACCAGCTTGTCCAGTGCGTTTGAGTCTGGCGACTTTAATAAGTTGACGGTTTTGGGATTGTAGATTCGAGGTGTGTCTGTGGAACTTACATTTTGTTGGAAGGTAGAAGGTTCCTGAACCTTTAATAGAACCTTCTCAAGATAGGAGGAAAGTGTTGTCGCTGGTGTTTAAACTTAAAGTAGTGTGTCTGTGTTTTGGAGCTCGGTTACCAGACAGTACATCCATATTTTAGGTCCAGATACACTTGAAGTGTTTTCTGACGGTAATTATACTGCTGTGTATCAATCACATTCACATTGCCGAGTTGGCTGAGAGGAATTGTCATCATGTCCTGGTAACTGAAAGCCTTCCTCTTCTTTTCCTTAGATGGGATTTTGGAAGGAATATTCAACCAAGGATTCCAACGCAAGCCAAGGTAAGAGAAGGAAGAGGCTGGCCTGAGAAACCATGATCTTTTTACTTAACTTGAATTCAAAGCCAAACCATGGGAGTTAGGACCAGGTTGACTAAATGTGGCTAAACTGTAAAGCCCTTTACAGCCTATCCAAATCATCGGAAGCCTTAAGGCTTAGCATTACTTAATAATTATGGCCTAGTGTCCCTTCACTGGAGACTTTCTAGCAATGCATTGCAATCCAATATAGCAGTGAAGAATTTGAGGTTTCAACTCCTGCCACTGCTTGGTCGGCTTCTTATTAAATAATCTCAAAACAATAGGGTTGGCTTACTGTTATTTTACCTGTTTATGTGGCATAGTTAGTGCCATCTAACCACCAAATGCTTGTGGTTTGCATGTCTGCACTAATTGATAGTCTCCTAGAAGTATGTTATAAGACATTATTCAATCCCATTAGAAAATGTAGAATGGTAAAAAAAATAATAGCATTGAAAAAACAACTGATATATATATATATATATATAAAATCTATATCAGGGTGTGCAACATGGGCCCTCAGCCCGTGTGCCTATAGGTGCCCTATTTATTCAGGACTTAATGGGCTTCCTACTTCTCCTCTCACGGCAGCTGTAAAGGTTGATGTGGTTGGACTACTCACTGGGGTCATTTCTGCCGGAATCTTCTTGGTCATATTCGGACTTCTCGGTTACTATTTGTACACAAGCAAATGCGACCCGAAAAGACACTGTCCTGTGTAAGTATGAAAGAATTGTGCATGTCAGTATTTTACTTTGTCTAAGATGAAGGCTCCATCAGTATGAATAATATTAACGTCTTCACTCTTTGATATCCCACTGGTCATTCAGTCCCAGTGGTCATTCAGTCCCACTGGTCATTCAGTGTACAGCAGCAGTTGACAAACATATTTTGTCTGCCGTACCAGCTATTTATAGGAGTATTAGTATAAAATGTAGATCTTCCCCATGTGTACTTATTCTGATTAATAGTAATTGAATATACTAGTGTAACCTTGTTTTCCATTTTGGGGTTATTCGTTAAACTGTGATCGTGCCGATGGGGGCACAATCGCAAGGAAACGTCCATGGACTTCATTTTATCGAATAACAACTTTTTGTCTCTATCCTTTCTCCTGAACATACTTGAGGCGTAGAGGTCACACACATATGAAGTATTTCTCTATGGGATCTCATGTTCCTCCAGTGCTTGTCCAATCTCCGTTTGGGAATTACTGGTCTCCAGTGTTACCTGCTCCGCTATTTATCCCAACATGGCAGAGCCTGACCGGTTTATCATTTAAGGAAAACGCTTTGCGATGTAAGAAGGTTTAGGACAGGAGCTCTTTGCTACCGGAACGTCCAACCCACCTCTTACATTTTGGTTCTATGGCTGAGTCCATGGTGACTCCAGCCGTGCGGAGGCGCGCTGAGGCTGAGGGAAAGCGGGTGCTTTCCCTGGCCTTAGTTCGCGTGCCGTCCGGGGGCGTGTCAGGGGGGAGGGCCAGTGATGTCACGGAGCTGGTTCGCCCTCATTGGGCGAACCGCTCACGTGACTGGCCCTGCGCTCCCGTGAGCACCGAAACGGAAAAAAAAATTAAGAGCTACGCCTCCGCACGCTTGCGGAAGTGTACGCGAGCCCCTGCTAAAGCCACTCTCATTGCGGCTGCAGGGGCTCACTGACAAGCGTCAGCGCGCCTCAGCACGGGTCAGCGGATAAGCGCTGACCATGGACTCAGCCTATGAAAGAAGCGGTATATTGAGTTTCAATCTGCTCTTACGATAACACTCCATTCTTTCCAGTATTTTTTATGTGTAATAAGACACTGCAGGACTAATTAAAGCAGAATAATAGTGTAGTGCTTCTAAGGTGGAGCTTTGCCTGCCTAACAACACGCTTAGCGAGCAATTATTCTCTCGTAATTATATGCCCAGGCATGTCTTAATGCACATCTAATATTTTCGTCCGGATACACTTCCGTTCCATGGTTTTAGTCTACATTGTTTTAGACATGTCTATTACAAAACAACAGCTACATGTGACTACACTCGACATTTTTCCGACATGCCAGCTGTACCCTGATTTTAGTGAAAGAATAACCCTGGCAGAACTAAAGGGTTAAATTCAAAAATTCGAAGTGACATTGTCAAAGAATATTTGATTCAAATACTTGGGGGTATATTCACTAAAATGTTATCGACATTACTGCTCGTTAATAGCATGTGGCTGTTATGGAGAGATTATTGCTATTGCACTTTAGTGAATGTACTCCTTGGAATTTAACTCTTTTTAAGACTTTGGAGAGTAAAAGATGTTTTCTACCGTTTTAATGAAACATTTTTGCTTATACAAGATACTATCCAATTTGATTTCGCATGACATTCAGCACTATTGCTAAGCCTGCTGTCTACAAGCACTCCTAAATCATTCTAAATCATTCTCATTGTCCCAATTAGTTTGTATGTAGCCTGTTTATTCTTGTTTCCCAAATGCATAAACTTACATTTATCTGTATTAAACCTCATCTGCCATTTACCTGCCCACGTTTCCAGTCTCTCCAAGTCAGAGAGACATTACACCCTGCTCTGATTTTACCACCTTACACAATTTAGTGTCATCAGCAAAGATGGAGACTTTCGCACTTCAAGGTCATTAATAAACATGTAAAAAAGCAGCGAACCTTGAGGTACTTCACTTACAACTGTAGCCCAATCTGAAGACTTTCAATTTATGATACTCCCTGTTGTCTATCTTTCACCCAGATTTCAATCCAACTGCAGATATTTTCACCCAGACCAATTTCCTTCATCTTGTACACTTACCTCTTGTGTGGCAATCTAAGTAGACCATATAAACTACATTGCCTTGGCCTAAATTCCTACTTAAAACCTCAAAGAAACTAATAAGGTAATTTTGTCATGACCTGGCCCTTCTAAATCCATGCTGACTATTACCCATAATTGTGTTATCCGTTAGGTATTCCTGGTTATTATCCCTTACTAAACATTCAAGTAGCTTCCTCACTATTGACGTAAGACTTACAGGTCTGTAATTCCTGGGTTGTGAGCTAGCTCCCTTCTTAAATAAATTCACCACCACTGTTTTACACAAATCTTATGGCACTGAGTCTGTGGAAATGGAGTTCTTGAATATTACATACTGTATAATGTTTTGACTATGACTCAACGTAGCTCCTTAAGTACCACAGGGTTCCTGCCATTGGGGCCAGGTGCTTTAGTTACATTCATTTTATCACGCCACCGTTGCACGTCGTCCTGTGTTAGATACATGTTAGTTAATATTGAGGTTGTGGCTTTCCCTTGTAATATGTTTGCAATTGGCTGCTCCTTGCTAAATACAGAGGCAAATAAATGATTTTATACCTCCGCCTTCTCTGTATCCCCAATAATGTGCCTGCACCTCTTACACTCAAATGGTCCGTTATTGTTTTTTCCAATCTTTTTGCTATTAATGTACTTGAATTATTTTTTTAGGATTGATCTTACTTCCAATGCAATACTTTTTCATTGTAACTTGGTTAATGTAATTGCCCTCTTGCAACTTTTGTTACATTCCGTATAATTCTGAAATGATGTCTCTGTCCCTCTTGACTCCAACAATGCCTGCCTCTTCCTTTCATTCTGGTTTACACTTGGTTCTTTTACACTTAGTACCCAGGTTATACACTGATATGTGTATTTGTCTAACAATGCTTTAAAGACTGACCACTTTTATCTTTATTTTTCCCTGCAAGAACTTCAACTTATCACTTGTAGAACCTCCCTTATTTGACTAAAATCTGCCTTTCTAAAATTAAAAAGTCTTATTACTGTTTTTGATCAACTATGTCAAGTGTGTCTGTGTTAGGCCGTGCCTATAGTGCCGTCGTTGGCGATGGCGACACGGCGGGTGACGTCACCCGTCGCCGTCGCCACAGGCGAAAGTTACGTTTCGCCGGGCGGCGGCGGCGCGGGATTCCGGAAATTTGATTTGTTCAAGGGCCGTCACGTGCCGCGACAGCCCTTGAAAAATCACATTTTGCCGGCTTCCAGTTTCCGCGACGGCGCTCGTCGCTTTGTCGCCGTCGCACACACTATAAGCGCACGTGGCGGCGGCGGCAATGTATTTGTTTTCGGGCGACGTCGCGTCGCCGGCACTATAAGCGCTGCCTTACAATCATTCTTCCCCAAATGTGCTCTCACTAGAATATTATTTATTTATACATTTCTTCCTATTACTAGGCCCAGTATTTCCAATGTCCTAATTGGTTTCTCAATACTTCGGGTCATGTCATTGCTTTTTAGCCCACCTAAAATTCTGTTTCCTTTAGCTGTACTGCTAATCCCATAATTAAAACATGGCCTAATTTTGCTGCCTTTACTATTTGTAGAAGTAGCTTGGCTTCCTCTATCTCTCACATATTTGGCAGTAAAGAGCGGATCCCTTCCCATTTGTGTTGGTACTTTTATTTCCATTGTAAATTTCAGTCCATAGTATCTCCATTTTCACAAATCCCTTCATAAACATCTTCCCTTAATATAAATCTTTATCGGGTTTCAGAATGATGATGAAATTAACTGAAAATCCGTATACACTAATACAGAGGCGGCCAACTCCAGTCCTCAAAGGGCACCAACTGGTCAGGTCTTCAGGATACCCCCTGCTTCAGCACAGGTGAAGCAGACATTAGGACTGAGCCACTGATTGAGCCACCTGTGCTGAAGCAGGGATATCCGGAAAACCTGACCGGTTGGTGACCCTTGAGGACAGACGTGGCCACTCCTGCAATAACCTCTTCAGTGCTGGCGTTTACTGCACGAAGTTACAACAGCATTCCTCAGCCCGAGAGGCGCAGTGGACTTAGGGAGGATTTCCTGAACTCTGTTAAATTGGGTAACGGGATGTTACCTGAAACCGGAGGGGACATTATGTTCCCCGAATTACCTTCATAGTCACTAAGCTTATTGGATGCAACAATAACAGCCATAATAGAGCTCATTAGCATAAGTTTAATATCACGTTATAAACGTGTTACCTTGTATAACGTACCATACCTTGTATAACGTACCGTAGCTAACTCCGGTGTTACTCCCGTTCAGAGCCTGCAAGTGCCATATTTCAGGTCTGGATGGGAGTAGCTTCAGGTTTAGGTCCGACTAAAGTAACCTTACTTTCCCTCGTTAAAAACAGCTTTCCCCCCTAACTAGCCTAATTTCCTTTAAAGAGGTTGGAGCTGAGGGGGTGGGCGGGGGGATCTTCCAATCTTCAGCTCCGGAGGTTCTGAAAAAGGATTTAAAAGGCCGACCAGTATTAGGGGTGCGGCTAGTGGCCCAAGATTTGGCAGCTGTTTTGTATCCGCTGGTGGGAGATTTAAACCCTGGTAACTTCACCAGGAAATATCTCGGGAGCTGGGGAGTCCTCATAGTGCGGTTCAAATCCAGGGGACCCTCCGGGTCCCATCCTGGGGGTTACAAGAAACAAGAAGGGGTGATTGCTGCTGTAACGTTCTGTTATTGTCCTTTGTGAATACAGCGTTACTGTTAGCATGTCTCAGGGTGACAAGAGGGGCACACGCACTGGAAGATATAGAGAAGGAGGACTTAGAATGGCAAAAAGACAGGTGAAAATTCACTAATATCCGTCGTGGGGTTAAAGGTATGAAGCAGAGGGGAGCCCTGCGTACCTGTGTAGGTGCTGCCGGTACTTAATCAGGGGACCCCTGTATACCTGTGTAGGTGCTGCCGGTACTTAATCAGGGGACCCCTGTATACCTGTGTAGGTGCTGCCGGTACTTCATGATCTCCCGGGCCCATAAAAAGCAGTGACAGATGATGTTGCTGTTTCCTTTTGACCCACTTGCTGCGGGTGATTTAAAACTCCATTTAGTTCCCCGAGCTGGGGATGCAACCAGGGGCACCTTCGGAGGTATGTGTTTCGGGGTAACAGGGGCGTTCCCGGAGCTGAAACGAAGGCGGTTCAGCTCCCGAGACCTGCTGCTTCATACCTACAGAAAACAAAAAAAGTAGTAAGGGGAGCTATACCTTTAACACAACGATCCAGCGTCAACCGCCATTTAAATCGATGGTAGTTAACGCCGGACTGCGTGCTTTACCCCGCAACGGACCTTAGTGAATGTCCCCACAGAAAGGAAGTCACAGATAGCGGGAAAGAGATAGCACACAATTTCACTGTATCAATATATTGTACACTATCTTTATTCTTTTAAATGGGATGTTTCGTGAGGAAGCCCAAGTTCTAAATCTTTGGAAAATGTATTTATTTATAAAATATTTGACCAGGAAGTGATACATTAAGAGTTACCTCTCGTTTTCAAGTATGTCCTGGGCACAGAGTTAAGACAAATAAAACATGTTTACAAATACAGTTACAATGGGGGGGTCCCCAAACACAAATTAACATGTTTTTGGGGGGCATACAGTATAAAATGTTTGTAATCCGCTGGGTTAAAACATGGATGTATTTTTATATATGTATAACCAAAAGCGAAAAATACAATGAACTGGCACAGAGTAATTAGGCTGTGGGATTAAACATACATTGTTTTTTTATTAATAGCTCAGCCGTAGACCATGAATGCAGAAACACTTCAATCATCTCAAGGAGAACAGAGGAGTTTCCTCTGTATCCCATCTCTACACCTCTAGTTCCAGAGGAAGGAGGGTTGCCATCCTACGAGCAAGCCCTGGCATTGGGTGACCCAAGCAATGTTCTGCCGCCACCGCCTTACCCCGGAACTGTGATGGACTCAAAGGTCTTCAAAAAGTCTTTGTCTATTCCGGCCTCGCACGAGTTTTGACGTCGGCGACAATGTATCATGTGCCATGTTTCATGAACATTAGGGAGACGTGTAATCCTTATTTTACAAGGACAAGAGAGGAATCTCGAGCACTGATGGAATGCGACAGAAGCACACGAATCTCTGGAGTTTCACACAAGATGGTAACCGGAGAATGAAGGTGACATTTTGCAGGGAAGGGGACCATGTGAAGACCGTGTCTTTGCAAAAATAACAACGAAGCTGCATGTCGTACGCATTGTAAGTTTGATCAATGGCCAATTTAATGAACTAACCCATGATACAAATGACTCAGATCACAGTCTGCTATGAAGCCAGAAGGAGGGAAAGTCTCAGAACTACAGGATATAGAAGTGAACTGTGAGCTGTATTGTAACAATACGGGCAGGTTTCGTTCATTAGGATTTACACCGGGGCCTCACTAGTTATTTAGAAAAATAACTTTTTACATTGTTTTATTTATTTTTTTTAACTAAAATCTTAAACACAAGAATTTAGCTGAACAATGAAAGAAAGGAAAGTATATGCAGGAAATAAAAAGGCAAGTTGTGATATGGGGACCTCACTTTGGAGAAGACAAAACTAAACCCAACATAGTGATATACTGAAAACGATGCACTGTATCCCCATCCACCACTGACGGGGTTAACCTCCTCACTGCCAATGCTGTGCTGTCTGGTAACGAAGGAGTTAAAGGACCGGTGAGGATGGTTATTGGGCCTGTAATATTATGCATTTATTCCTATCGCCGCCTCACGTGGACAGCATTGTAACTTAATGCTTTCCAGATACCAATGCTAACTCAGCATAATATAACCGTTATTGAAACGCTTAATTGTTTCCACATCCTGCTTTAAAAATGAAAGAAAATACGCCATGCAAGAGTTAAATGGTATACATTGTTTGATGAATGCCTTGTGATCTCAGCCAAACAGCTCAGTGTTTGTCAGCTTTCTATTGAGAAAGCAGAAACTCTTTAAGTATCTGGAATGTTTTCGTCCTTAACAAACGGCATGTATGGGCTTGCAGAGCAGCAGGCTCTCCGTGGCAGGAGCAGAAGCAAGGCCCTTTCCAGGATAAACTGCTGTTTCCAAAAACATTACTATTTCAATACGCATGTACTGTACGTTTCACGCACTTGCATGTGAATGAACCCCTTCAGTGCCAATGCGACCAGCTGCTGGTATATGTGGTTAAAAGGAATTTGTTTTTTGTTTTTTAATTTAATTTTGCTGTTACCACTATTTACTTGGAATTTTTTTATATTAAAATATATTGTATTGTTCTTTGAACCGTGTATTCTCTGTAATAACTCTACTAACATAAGATCAAATATACTGTTACTGTTACCCCCCCTTAAAGTAATCCCGCTTTTTTTGTGTTTAATGTTTGGATTTTTGTTACAGAATTTCACCTGGGGGGGGGGGGGGGGGGGAGAGCGGGAGGGCCTCATATAGGGGCAGGGGAGTTTGAAATAAGTAACAATTTCCATTGCACAGAATGAGCAGACACAAAGCCTGTGTGCTAAGCGTCGCCGGCAGCTCTTATTTGGCGCAAAGTTGCCGAATGTCAAATTACATTTCGGTTGCGCTTGTGTGCGCGGATATAATTTCCACATCCGCACCAGCTGCGTCCCAAATGATTTATTTAATTTGTTTTGGCGCACATGAATGGACTACACATGGTGTACAGATGTAAAAGGCATGTCATTTATGTGCACCCCAAAATCACTTAAAAGTGCGTCAAAATTTTCAGCCAAATTGAACTTGGCGTAACCCCTAAAAAGACTGTTAATACTGTTAGCGCAGAAAGAAGTTGCGTTGTATCAACCAGCGGCCCAGATGTTTCCTTGTACAGGTTCACAAAATGTATTATTTTAACACCATGGCTATTATTAGTAATATTGCAAACACTTGATATTTATTAACACAAGTTATTAAAAAGAAAAAAATACACAATCGTGTTTACATTTAAATTGTAACAATCAGGTATTTAACATGAGGGATACTATTTATTTATTTATAAAAATGGTTTACCAGGAAGTAATACACTGAAGTTACCTCTCGTTTTCATGTATGTCCTGGGCACAGAGTAAGGCCTCGTCCAGGGTGAAGGGAAGAGCGGAGCGAGCGAGCGACCTGGCGCTCATGCACAGTGACGTCACGTGCATGTAAGCAGGAGACCAATCTTGTCCTGCTTGAAGAAATTTGCGTGCCCCCCCCCCGTTTTGTCCCCCCCGTGTTGTGTGTCCCCCCCGTTTCGTGTCCCCCCCCCGTTTCGTGTCCCCCCCCCCGTTTCGTGTCCCCCCCCCCGTTTCGTGTCCCCCCCCCCGTTTCGTGCCCCCCCCGTTTCGTGCCCCCCCCTGTTTCGTGCCCCCCCCCTGTTTCGGGCACGCGCAGGGGGGGCAGTTACGCGCAGGGGGGCGGGCACGCGCAGGGGGGCGGGCACGCGCAGGGGGGCGGACACGCGCAGGGGGGGCGGGCACGCGCAGGGGGGCGGGCACGCGCAGGGGGGCGGGCACGCGCAGGGGGGCGGGCACGCGCAGGGGGGCGGTCACGCGCAGGGGGGGCGGTCACGCGCAGGGGGGGCGGGCACGCGCAGGAGGGCGGGCACGCGCAGGGGGGGCGGTCACACGCAGGGGGGCGGGCACGCGCAGGAGGGTGGGCACGCGCAGGGGGGGCAGTTACGCGCAGGGGGGCGGGCACGCGCAGGGGGGCGGGCACGCGCAGAGGGGGCGGTCACGCGCAGGGGGGCGGTCGCGCGCAGGGGGGCGGTCGCGCGCAGGGGGGCGGTCGCGCGCAGGGGGGCGGGCGCGCGCAGGAGGGCGATCACGCGCAGGGGGGAGATCACGCACAGGGGGGGTGGGCACTCACAGGGGGGCGGGCACGCACAGGGGGGCGGGCACGCGCAGGAGGGCGGGCACGCACAGGGGGGGCGGGCACGCACAGGGGGGGTGGGCACTCACAGGGGGGCAGGCATGCGCAGGGGGGGCGGGCACTCACAGGAGGGCGGGCACGCGCAGGGGGGCGGGCACGCGCAGGGGGGGCGGGCACGCACAGGGGGGGCGGGCACGCACAGGGGGGTGGGCACTCACAGGGGGGCAGGCATGCGCAGGGGGGGCGGGCACGCGCAGGGGGGCGGGCACGCTCAGGGGGGCGGGCACGCGCAGGGGGGCGATCACGCGCAGGGGGGCCGGGCACACGCAGGAGGGCGGGCACGCGCAGGGGGGCGGGCACGCGCAGGGGGGGCGGGCACATGCAGGGGGGGCGGGCACGCGCAGGGGGGGCGGGCACGCGCAGGGGGCGGGCACGCGCAGGGGGGGCGGGCACGCGCAGGGGGGCGGGCACGCGCAGGGGGGGCGGGCACGCGCAGGGGGGGCAGTTACGCGCAGGGGGGCGGGCACGCGCAGGGGGGGCGGTCACGCGCAGGGGGGGCGGGCACGCGCAGGGGGGGCGGGCACGCGCAGGGGGGCGGGCACGCGCAGGGGGGGCGGGCACGCGCAGGAGGGCGGGCACGCGCAGGGGGGGCAGTTACGCGCAGGGGGGCGGGCACGCGCAGGGGGGCGGGCACGCGCAGGGGGGGCGGTCACGCGCAGGGGGGCGGGCACGCGCAGGAGGGCGGGCACGCGCAGGGGGGGCAGTTACGCGCAGGGGGGCGGGCACGCGCAGGGGGGCGGGCACGCGCAGGGGGGGCGGTCACGCGCAGGGGGGCGGTCGCGCGCAGGGGGGCGGTCGCGCCCCGGGGGGCGGGCGCGCGCAGGAGGGCGATCACGCGCAGGGGGGAGATCACGCACAGGGGGGGTGGGCACTCACAGGGGGGCGGGCACGTGCAGGGGGGCGGGCACGCGCAGGAGGGCGGGCACGCACAGGGGGGGCGGGCACGCACAGGGGGGGTGGGCACTCACAGGGGGGCAGGCATGCGCAGGGGGGGCGGGCACTCACAGGAGGGCGGGCACGCGCAGGGGGCGGGCACGCGCAGGGTGGGCGGGCACGCACAGGGGGGCGGGCACGCACAGGGGGGGCGGGCACGCACAGGGGGGGTGGGCACTCACAGGGGGGCAGGCATGCGCAGGGGGGGCGGGCACTCACAGGAGGGCGGGCACGCGCAGGGGGGCGGGCACGCGCAGGAGGGCGGGCACGCGCAGGGGGGCGATCACGCGCAGGGGGGCCGGGCACACGCAGGAGGGCGGGCACGTGCAGGGGGGTGGGCACGCGCAGGGGGGGCGGGCACACGCAGGAGGGCGGGCACGCGCAGGGGGGGCGGGCACACGCAGGAGGGCGGGCACGCACAGGGGGGGCGGGCACGCGCAGGGGGGCGGGCACATGCAGGAGGGCGATCACGCGCACGGGGGCGGGCACACGCAGGAGGGCAGGCACGCGCAGGGGGGGCGGGCACACGCAGGAGGGCGGGCACGCACAGGGGGGGCGGGCACACGCAGGAGGGCGATCACGCGCAGGGGGGGCGGGCACACGCAGGAGGGCGGGCACGCGCAGGGGGGGCGGGCACACGCAGGAGGGCGGGCACTCGCAGGGGGGCGGGCACGCACAGGGGGGGCGGGCACACGCAGGAGGGCGGGCACTCGCAGGGGGCGGGCACGTGCAGGGGGGCGGGCACGCACAGGGGGGGCGGGCACGCACAGGAGGGCGGGCGCTCACGCAGGCCACACACATTGTTGCAATGTGTCTCACCGCACCAGCTCAGCGCCACCCTGGACGCAGCCTAATGATGACAAATACACGGTTACATTAAGTGAGCAAAGTTATACATTATATATATAAAGACATTGCATGAACAGTTTAATATATTTTATCTTTTAGGCGTATGACACAGTTACAGACCTGAACACGTAAAAAATCATTTCAAACAGCTAATCATGCGCCATATGAATGACGTGTACATGCCTAGATCACCTGTTTTTTTAAGGTGTGAATTACTTTGTAGCACAGACATGTTGACACAACACACATTTGAAAAAAACATGTTGGTACATTTGCCCAACATATCCATAAGGTATACAAGGTATACAAGGTATACATGGCTCTCAAACGCTTTGTCTCTTCGTCCCATCATCTCCGGACACTGGATCCTTCTCGCGATGTGTCCGCGCGACTCCGAGTACAGTATAAGTGAAAAACATGCACAACAGGACATCCAGTACATAACAATGGATACAATGTATTCAGACATCATCTAAAAAGCCAGGTGACCGGTTTGGGTGTTCGACACGCCATCCTGTGTCGTAGGCAGTGTGTGCCCGTTATTTACACAAAGGGGATTTCAGCAACTTAAACATTCACAATTTAACCCTATTCAAAAATAAAGTGAAGAAAGGGTGTCAATAATTAAAAGAATAACCTCCAGTTACATTCACTATTAAACTCATATGCCCCCAAAGCTCTTACTGTCTCTATCCAATATATTTCTCTCTGTAATAAATGTTTAATACGATCACCACCTTGTATATTAAACATCATTCTTTCAATGACTAGTACAGGGGGGCTCCACTCCAGTCTTCAAAACCCCCTAACAGGTCAGGTTTTCAGGATATCCCAGCTTCAACACAGGTGGCTCAATCAGTCCCTGCTTCAGCACAGGTGGCTCAATCAGAGGCTCAGTCTTCTGCTGAAGCTGGGTTATCCTGAAAACCTGACCTGTTGTGGGTGCTTAAGGACTGGAGAGTTGAGCCCCCCCCCCTGGACAAGAAAATCTGATTGTGACACGAAACAGTATCCACTTCCTTTGAAATATTGGCCACAGCAGTCTCTTTATCACAATGTTTATCTAAACAAATCGTATGGAATCTCGGAGCACAGAATGGGCTAACAACAGAGAATATATACACAAGAAAGTTGAACATGTCACCTCGTCAGCTCCAGACCCTGGGTGCTGTGTCATGCCCTACATTTCAAAGTATCTGGGCACTGTTCGGTGTCGCAATTACATGTTTTAGCTATTTAAAAATGTAAGGTAAATACACAAGGTGGTGATCATTTAAAGCTGCATTTAGTTTAAATAATATAGATTGTTTTAATTACTCGGATGAAGCAGGGAGTCTCCGGAGCTGAACTGTGTTCATTTCAGCTCCGGGACCCCCTGCTCTCAGAGATACTTCCCTCCGTAGGTGCTGCTGGTATTCATGTGAAGTTTAAACGTCCCGGTCACGCTGGCCAATAGGAAGCCACAACGGATAACGTCGTGGCTTCCTATTGGCCCACGTGATCTGGGACATTTAATGCCTCCATTATGTTGGGCACACAGTTTTTCTGACTGTAGAGATACCACAGCTACAGAGGCAGGTATCTCTGGGAGCAGGGGGTCCCGGAGCTGAAATGAACACAGTTCAGCTCCGCAGAGCACCTGCTTCAACCCTGTCATTAAAAAACATTTGTAAGCGCAATGCGGCTTGTTCTGCTGCTATACACTTTGACTGTGTAGATAAATATATTGGATACACACCATATGAGCTTTGGGGGCATACAGTATATGGTCTGAACAGAGAGAATAAGCGGGGCATTCTTATCATTATTGGCACCTTATTGGGCACTTTTTGCTTCTTATACCCTCTTTGGTGGTCATGCAATCCCCTGGCCCATGTTTGCCCTATAAGCAGTGTGAAACAGAAGACATAAAGGGGAAAATGGCAGAACTTGCACCCAGCAGGTCTCTGCGTTCCATGTGCAGGAAGTGGACTGATGAAACGCTGATTGCAAACCTGAGGATACTTACAGGCACTATATAAACCCCCTGGGATGGGGACTATGACTAAGCCTGACAAAGGGGTGAGGGGGGCTTGAAACGTTGCTGATTGTTCTTGGGTAATAGTATGTGCCAGCAGAATAATCAAGCTTGATTTTTGTATTTTGGTGTACATTAAAGCTGCAGACCAAGCAATATCCTCCGTGTGTTTTTTTTTTAAAATAAATTAAATCTGTACTATGAGAAAAATACTTGTAGCATTCTGAATGACATTTTTAATGTATTATAATGTAACAAGCATTTTTTGTTTATATAGCAACCATTTACAAAGTCATATCTCCTTATTCTTCTGAAACAGACTCTGGCTCACCCCTTTTTGAGTCCTGCCCTCTCTTTAGCAGTGTACCAATTGTATCTAGTGACTGCCTGGTCACATGATCTTCCCCACAGAACTTTGCATCCTTGCTCCTCTTCTGCTGCACTGACAGCCATTTAGTGAACTCCTGAGCCAAATCTTCGCCGATCGATCACAGGAGAACAGATAATCAGCAACTTAGCTAAATACTTATCATTGTGTGGATTGTATTGATGCTCATATTAAAGCTGCAGTTCAACTAATATCCTACATGTGTTTTTTTTATTTTAATAAATCAGTTCTGTACTAGGAGAAAATACTTGTCGCATTTAAAAAACAAAACAATTTTAAAGACATTTTTAATGTATTCTTATGTAACATGAATTTTTGTTCCTATAGCAACCATATACAAAGTCACATCCCCTTCCTCTTCTGAAACAGCATCACCTTTTTGAGCCCCGACCTCTCTAGCAGTGAACCAGTTGAATCTAGTGCCTGCCTGGTCACATGATCTTCCTCACAGAACTTTGCCTGTCAATGCAGCAGAAGATTACCAAAGATGCATTTGGTAAACACCCCGCCGAATTTCAGCGATCGAACCAGGTAGGTTAATGAGCCTGAAGGAATCCACATTAATGTATTTCGGTCAAGTCTTCCAGCTGCAAAACTGGAGCAAAACAAGTGCATAAGAATTGCACCAGGTTTATCACAGAAACTCCCATTAGTTTATCTGGGCTTCTATTTGCTGTTGTTTGGACTGGTTTTGCCCCGGTCGGGAGACTTCAGTAAATGTACTCCAGTAATTAACGTCACAATTCAACTACACCACATAAACCTGTTGATCGACAGACCTCGCAGAGGGGGAGGGGGGTTATATATTACACTCTCCAGGGAGAAGTACTTCACTTTGGGATGCTTTTGCAAGGCAGTACATATAACGGGCGAGAGGGTGTGTGACGATGGGGAGGATTTGGCCCGGGATTAAAGGGGTTACACCCCAATTGGCCACCCTCTACCCTCACCTGGGAAGCAAGGGGTTAACTGGACTGAGGTCCAGTAATGTGTTTTGCCTTGCTTCAATATCCAAATGTGTATAAATGTATTGTTTCTGGGCCAGTGTCTGCATCACACACACACTAGGATCCACCCGGGAGTACAAGGGTTAATAGTTCTTTAATGATTATAGCCCTTTGTGTAATTTTCCCGCCTTTTTAGGCACCATTTTGCAGGGTCCCATAGGCCGCCATTAGGGCTCAATGCATTCTAATGGCAAATCTTGCTGTTTTGGTCCTGTTTCCTGTGAAGACCAGCAGGTGGCGTGCGAGAGGAGGAGCGGCGGTTTCTCATTGTAAGTCAATGGGCCCATTGACTTCAATGGAGGTTCCTCGACGGCGCTTTCCAGGAATGAGTTGGCTGCCGTCAAAACCACAAAACCGCAAAGCGGATACTTTTTCTATAAGAGAGCTTTGATCACTTAGCAGTCAAGTTCAACGATAAGTGGCGTGGGAATAAACAGTTCTAGAGCACCTAGAAATAAAATTCTTTTTGCCCCTAGTTCCTAGGCCTCCCCCCACTCGACCACAACCGGGTCCCCGAATCCTGGACCCCCGATAAGGGTCGAACCGAGAAGAGCGGGTCGCGCCATAGGTTCCAATGGCGGTGGCAGAAACAGCTCAAGAAAACAGCTAAGTGTAAAAAGCTGAAATTTAAGAATCCATAGCTCCGGTTCCGGAGGGTCCAGAGGATCAGGGTTTGGGGTACCTGTAGTCACTGCTCCGGCAGCGCTGCAGAACCATCCTTGACCCTCTTGGACCAACCCGACGGAGTATGGACCCCCTTGAAAGTTCGGGACTTTTCCCATAGACTTCAATGGCGGCCAAGCTCCATTGACCGGCTATGGCGGAAAAACCCCATTAACTTCAACGGCGGCGTGGCCCCGTTGAAAGTCTATGGAGGCGGATTCCCATAGCCGCCAGCGGCGGCGGTTTGCCATTGAAAGTCTATGGCGGCGAAGCCCGTTGTTTTCAATGGGGATTTAGTGAAAAACTGTGATTTAATTTACAGCGGAATTTTTGTATTAAAATGAAAAACGGTTTAAAGTGTATTTGTGTAACTCCGGTTCCGAAGGTCGTAGAAAGTCTCAAATTGGACCATAGGGTGTCCCAGTTCCGGCATTGAGAACTGGGAAGTTTGGACCCGCTGGACCCAACGGAACCGGATATTTTAATATGTTTGTGTTTTATCTTTAATACTGTGTCCCAAGGTATGGACAAGAACCAGAGGAAATTCCCTTGGCCATAAGGCAGCAGATGGTCAGGGAAAGTTTCCCAATGTCTAGAATTTAAGTGCTGTTCAAAGGAGTTTATCACCTACACTGTTTACAGGAGGGCGGAGATGACTCAAACCAGAGCAGTCTATAAGTGTCCCATTTAACACCTCACAACAAAGGGTATCCTGCCAGAAATTCCATTTAGTAGACTGGTTGGCATTCCTGATGCAAATGTGGGGCTGCAGAAATGAGACCCCAGAGTCCAACTGAGCATGTCCCAACTAGCAGGGGGGCATGTATCAAAATGTGTTCCCACGTTAGAGAGTGGCTACAGGTAATTACTGACCAATCACCTGTACTTAATGTTAAGGATAGGGTTACAAAAGGTATATAATCTGTGGTCAACCCTTTATCCTGTGTTCTTCTATACCATCTTGATTGCTGAGAGAAATGCTATGCAATGTCTTCATGCCAGAGGTCTTTCATGTCTTTGGTGTCTTGATGATTATGAAGATTGCTGTATGAACTGCCAGTCCAGATGGGACTGTTTCATCATTCCATTTTAAGTAAGTGTCAATATTTTGCCTGTTATTTGTATAATCTGTTGTGTTCACCTCTATCAAGGAATAAATTATATTTTATCATATCTAAGTCTCGTCCCAGTTCAACCCAGTTATATATACATATATATATATATATTTTTTTTTTGTGTGTATTATTAATAGCCTGTCACAAAGCTCCCGTCACAGGTTTATTAATAAAACTGGTGGCAGCGGTGGGATTGAACTGGACCTGTATTACTAGTGTTCTGCGGGATACTGTAATATAGTGGGAACTTGATGGTTATTGCAAGTTCCTGGGACTAAAGATATTGAACACACAGTGTACAACATATAACACAAGATATGGCACCTCCTCACTGTTCCCCTACTTGTGAGAAGCATTGCCTCCAGAACCAAAGTGCCGGCCATCCGTCTGACTGGAGCCGGGCACCGAGACCGGAGGAGTGCATCAAGTCGGCGCGGGGACCAGCAGCCAGCAAGGCTGAGAGAGAGGCAGCAATCGGTGAGCATGAAACCCGGCAGGCTGCGCAAAGATCCACACCTGCAGCTGCTGTAACCATCAAACCGCCCAGAGAGCAGGGAATGGACCCAGCTCCGGGACGGCAGAGACTTGTGGAGGGAGCGGGTGGTCTCGGAGACCACAGAAGTCTTGCACCAAGAGAGGTAACGGCCGTTGCGGCGGCCCGTCCATTTTCCCTGAAAGAGCTAGCACTGGTGTGTGCATTGGGCAAGACGTGGTTCCCGGCGAAGTGGACCCAGTTCCTGGCGTCGGTACCACACCGACCCGCTTATCCCCTCCCAGAGCCCGGCGCTCAAGCAACTCCGCTCTGGACTCCGTTGCCCCTTGCTGGGGTTAGTCCACCGGTGGCGGAGAAGCTCTGGAATGAGCCCCGCGCTCCAGCAACTCCGCTCTGGACTCTGTTGCCCCTTGCTGGGGTTAGTCCACCGGTGGCGGAGAAGCTCCGGCAGCCGCTGCGGCACTGCCAACAAATGGGCCACAATAATGCCCGGTGCCCAGACCGTGCGCGGTCGAGCGAAGCCCCTCAGGGCCAGCGCTCACGAGCTGCGGAAAAGATGACCAAGTTAGCGGCATCCTCTGATGGCTCCCGCCCAGCCGGGGCGACAACCCTCCTCGGGACGTCTCCTGGAGAACCTGGACGGGCTGCATCGGCAACAGCGGCGGAGAGCGGCGGCCATCCACCTGATCCTGGCGGAGAACTGGCGGCGGCAGCGGAGAAGCCGCTACTCCGGCATCTTGCCGGCGGCAATTTTATTTGGGGGGAGGGTTGGGGTGCGCGGGAGGTGGGTGTTTCACATTGTTTGGTGGAGTCGGCGATTCCCAGCGATGACCAGAGCCCCACAATCCACTCCGGCGACCCTGCATCAAAGCCGGGTACTGCTGCGGCAGCTACCCGGGGCTCGCCCATGGTGGCGGCGGCAGAAGACCCGCGATTCCGGCAAAGTGCCGGAGCCCTTTTTGAGTGGAGGGAGGGACAGGGATTGCGGGAGGGGGGTTATGTTACCTTGCATGGAGCTGTGTTTCTCCACAAAGACCTGGGACCCCGGTCCTGCATCGTTTCCCCTGTGCCAACCCCGGGCACTGCTGCGGCGGCGACCCGTTGCTTCCCGGCCCAGTTGTTGCCGGCGGCAACAACTACAGTCCCCCTGCAATTGGGACCAACGAAGGCGGCGGTCTCTGCGGGGACCAGCGAGGTAAGCCAGACCAAGTCGCAGACTGACTCTGACTTATTTTTCCCTATGACTGTACCCTGTTGTTTCACTATACGGGTGACTGGGGGGTGGCAGGAGATAGGGGTACCAGGGGAGGGGAAGGAAGGGCAGCTTGTAGGGCAGCTAGACTTCCCCATTACCCTGGCGCAACAGCAAGGGGACTCTCGGTTAAGAGCCCCACTGTTGCAGCCTTGCTATGGGCTGGAGGTATCAGGGGTAGTGGCAAAGTTAGACCACCCCCAGATTACCTGCCAGAAAGGAGCTAAGGTGGGTGCATCTGCACCAGCAGCCCTGAGCTCATCCCCGGTAATGGGGAGACAGTGTCAGGGAGATGGCCTCACTCAGGTGTCCCTAGGATCCAGGCTAGGATTAGCTAGGGAGAAGCGGAGTGAGGGGGGGCTGCAGGTAGGTAGCCAGCATCAGATCTCAGTGGGAGAAGGGCTAGTGGTAGCCGGGGAGGGACAGCAGCAGGTATTGCAGCTAGAATTTCCCATTACCCTGGCAGAGCCTCAGGGGGTGTCTCAGATCAGCAACCCCCTGTTGCAGCCTGGCTATGGGCTGGGGGTATCCGGGGCAGTGGCAAGCTTGTGCCACCCCAGGGATACCTGCCAGCCAAAAGCTAAGGCGGTTGCATCTGGAGAGATGCCCCTGAGCTCATCCCTGGTAAGGGGGAGACAAGGTCAGGGAGGTAGGTGCACTCAGGTAGTTCCAGGGTCTGGGTTAGGATTGCCCAGGGGGGAGAGGAGTGCAGGTGGGCTGCAGGGAGGTAAGCAGCAGGAGTCATCAGCAGGGGCTGAGGTGCTGGGCCTAGGGGAGGCTAGGCACGGAGACACCGTGGAGCAGGGGGAGATAGGAGGTCAGTGGGGTGTTAGGCAGCTGGCAGAAGCTAGGGATGGGCTAGGTAGGCAGAAGGTCCCTTGTTCTGACTGGCCAGGAGTGACCCCCCTGACAGATTCCCCAGGGTTCCCAAAGGAGGGGCTGTGGGTAGATAGGCAGCCAGGGAGGAGAGTCAGGAGTATAGCAGAGCAGCTACAGGTGGGCACAGGGCCAGGGCAGGTAGGGTCCCTACAGGATAGTGACATAGCTCTTTCCCAGACTTGGTTGACAGGAAAGCGACGGTCTGTGCTGGATAGTTGGTCTCCTGCGGGTGCAGAAACATGCCAGTCTCTGGGCAGTGTGCAGCCTGGTCTGCAAAGGGGCCCCTTCACCATGGACTGGGTTAACCAGGCACTGGGTGGGGGGCAGAGGGAGGCAAAGGAGAATGCCCGGCGGCCACGGTGGAGCCCTGCTCCGCAGGATCTAGATTTCACTATCCACTTTGGCCAGGACAATGTACTGGACAATGCCGGAGGACAATTTTGCCAGGCCAACCCTCAGGACTTATTGAGTGCTTCAAGGGTGCCAGTGGTATCCCAGTGCCAGGGGGAGGCAGCTGGGGCACCAGGCACGATTGAGCAGGGGAGGTGTGACGATGGGGAGGATTTGGCCCGGGATTAAAGGGGTTACACCCCAATTGGCCACCCTCTACCCTCACCTGGTATTACTGTATATCCGGATTGGCACAATTGTGGTCTCCCAGATGAGGAGACTCAGCTGAAGGAAACTGCTGCTGTCCCTCCTGAGCACGATTTGGCCAATCATCTCTCTGCTCTGCTCCCCAACACCGGCATCTGCTACGCCATTCAGCTGTTCTCCTCCCCACCGGCATCCCCTGCTCTGTGAGACCCGGGACACTCAGCAAAAACCGGGACATTTCCAGTCGTCAGTCCAAGGCCCGGACGTGACGTCAGACGCTCTCCCGTTGTTCCGTATGTATATACATACCGCGACCGGACGAGGGGGCACCCTCGTGGAGGGATACTGAAGGGATTGGAGTTATTACTTCCCGAGTACCGACCAACTGCCTCAAGTAAAACCTTACGTGAATTCGATCGTATGCCACATTGTGAGTACATGTCCTATGTATTTTTAATTATAAAGTTTGGTGTTTTCTGGTCAACACTATGGTTTCTCTCTATTCCTGCATGAATCCGACTGCGTGTATCTGACTGGGAGTTGAAACCTTCATGAACATACCATCTAGCCCTATACCAGTATTTACTGCTGTGTGCTGCGGCCACATCCACCTGTCACTGCGAGTTGGAGTCCCCAAGAACCACCTCTAAGCCACTTGCTGTTTTTTATCTTACTTGTTGTAAGTAGGCCATCTATAAGAGCCAAGTTTTTTCACTGCAGAACACTTTTTAGTTAACTCACTGCATTATGATTTTTTATATGTTTTTTCTTTCTGGGTGTTCCTGATGACATCGCTCCCTTCCTGCCCTGGATCCTAACTACTTGTAAGGGAATCAGTGCATATTCCCCGTGAAGGCTGAGAATATTTTAGCTACACCTTATAATTTTATTATATATTTTTCCAATACATTATTGTTGTTTTAGCGCCGTTCCAAGTCACTGGGTTTCACACCCTCTACTCTCACCTGGGAAGCAAGGGGTTAACTGGACTGAGGTCCAGTAATGTGTTTTGCCTTGCTTCAATATCCAAATGTGTATAAATGTATTGTTTCTGGGCCAGTGTCTGCATCACACACAAACTAGGATCCATCCGGGAGTACAAGGGTTAATAGTTCTTTAATGATTATAGCCCTTTGTGTAATTTTCCCGCCTTTTCAGGCACCATTTTGTAGGGTCCCATAGGCCGCCATTAGGGCTCAATGCATTCTAATCGCAAATCTTGCTGTTTTGTTCCTGTTTCCTGTGAAGACCAGCAGGTGGCGTCCGAGAGGAGGAGCGGCGGTTTCCAATTGTAAGTCAATGGGCCCATTGACTTCAATGGAGGGTCCTCGACGGCGCTTTCCAGGAACGAGTTGGCTGCCGTTCAAACCGCAAAACCGCAAAGCGGATACTTTTTCTATAAGAGAGCCTTGATCACTTAGCAGTCAAGTTCAACGACAAGTGGCGTGGGAATAAACAGTTCTAGAGCACCTAGAAATAAAATTCTTTTTGCCCCTAGTTCCTAGGCCTCCCCCCACTCGACCACAACCGGGTCCCCGAATCCTGGACCCCCGATAAGGGTCGAACCGAGAAGAGCGGGTCGCACCATAGGTTCCAATGGCGGCGGCAGAAACAGCTCAAGAAAACGGCGGAATTTTTGTATTAAAATGAAAAACGGTTAAAAGTGTATTTGTGTAACTCCGGTTGCGAAGGTCGTAGCAAGTCTCAAATTGGACCATAGGGTGTCCCAGTTCCGGCATTGAGAACTGGGAAGTTTGGACCCGCTGGAACCGGATATTTTATTATGTTTGTGTTTTATCTTTAATACTGTGTCCCAAGGTATGGACAAGAACCAGAGGAAATTCCCTTGGCCATAAAGCAGCAGATGGTCAGGGAAGCGTCCCAATGTCTAGAATTTAAGTGCTGTTCAAAGGAGGTTATCACCTACACTGTTTACAGGAGGGCGGAGATGATTCAAACCAGAGCAGTCTATAAGTGTCCCATTTAACACCTCACAACAAAGGGTATCCTGCCAGAAATTCCATTTAGTAGACTGGCTGGCATTCCTGATGCAAATGTGGGGCTTCAGAAATGAGACCCCAGAGTCCAACTGAGCATGTCCCAACTAGCAGGGGGGTATGTATCAAAATGTGTTCCCACGTTAGAGAGTGGCTACAGGTAATTACTGACCAATCACCTGTACTTAATGTTAAGGATAGGGTTACAAAAGATATATAATCTGTGGTCAACCCTTTATCCTGTGTTCTTCTATACCATCTTGATTGCTGAGAGAAATGCTATGCAATGTCTTCATGCCAGAGGTCTTTCATGTCTTTGGTGTCTTGATGATTATGAAGATTGCTGTATGAACTGCCAGTCCTGATGAGACTGTTTCATCATTCCATTTTAAGTAAGTGTCCATATTTTGCCTGTTATTTGTATAATCTGTTGTGTTCACCTTTATCAAGGAATAAATTATATTTTATCATATCTAAGTCTCGTCCCAGTTCAACCCAGCTATATATATATATATATATATATATATATATATATATATATATATATATATATATATATATATATATTTTGTGTATTATTAATAGCCTGTCACAAAGCTCCCGTCACAGTGTGATTACATGATTCGGGTGATAATAACATGACGCAGACACCAATTACACATCAGTGCACAATGAAAGTAAAATATTTAAATGTATGGATAGTTTTAATTATGTTTCCATTCCTTTTCCCGTTTAGCTGCTGTTAATCTCACAAGCTTGATACATTTATAAAAGCGAAACAACCCCCTTACAGATCTGTCGTTTCAATAATTTTCCGACATGTTTCCAACAAGTGGCCTAATTGGCTACATTATAGTCTCACGCAAGAGGTGCTCATCACCATTATATAATGCCCCATTTACCGCTCTTCTACTGATGATTCAGCAATGCGGTGCCCCTCTGTCCTCCCCAGCTGGAACACCGATTAGTAAACGGTTGCCTGGGCATACAGTATAGAAACTGTGCCTGCTCAACACTAACTCTTCCTATATTTGATTGTAAGCTCTTCGGCGCAGGGATTCCTCTCCTGAAATGTTACTTTTATGTCTGAAGCACTTATTTCCATGATCTGTTATTTGTATTACTTGTTATTTATATGACTGTCACGTATTACTACTGTGAAGCGCTATGTACATTAAGGGCGCTACATAAATAAAGACACAGGACATACGTGGGAACTTAATATATGGAAAGTCTGGGAGCGCTGCAGGGTGGGGATGTAGGATCCTCACATTACATGTTAGCATGTTGAAATGAGGCCAATTAACAAGGAATGTTGTTCCAAAGGGATATTGTAATTAGACTGCCTATTATAGGAGTATCATAATGCTAATTGCACATTAATCTGGCAGACCCCAGAAAACTTCAGTGGTAGGAACTTGTGACTCTGTGAGAGCCACTATTTCCCTTGTGCCTCAGGCACTATCATTAGATTGTAAGCTCTTTGGAGCAGTGACTCATTGCTAGGAGGAGGAGGATGACGAGGACTATGTTGGCTGGCGAAGGCGGCCAATCAGATGAATGACATTCTCATATAAATGAGAAAAAGAGAGCCGGACAAAAAAATATATAAACAAAAAACGGTAATCAGTGCACTATATAAGGAGGTTGAGTATAAAATAATCCAGAGTGGGGGATACCGAGTAGAGACCCCATCTAACACCCACTGGGAAGCGAACTCTGAGACCATCCGAGCGGACTCTGCGTACATGTACTCTGCCTGGATACGAGAGCACACCAGTGCCCGGAACATGGCCACGATGTTTATTGGGACCTTCCCCTGGGCTGTAGACAGGCTGTGGCTGGACAGACACAGCCTGTCGATCCGGGACCAAGAAATCCGTTCCCCCCACACCCTAATGTAAGTGAAGTCAGTGGATGCCCCGGGAGTTGTTTGCTATAATCTCCCGCAGGGTGGACGCAGAGTACGGGTGTGACTTTGTACCATTCCGTCCAGAGCCACGAGGGTGCTGTTGAAATCAACCCCTAGCACCACGCACTCGTTCGCATCGACTGTCTCCAGCTATTCAAACAGCCTGGCAAAGAACTGCATTCTCAAGGGTCCGTTGGCAGGAGCATACACATTCAAGAAACGCCGGACTCTAACATGCAAGAGGGCCTGGAATAATGGCTTTGGCCAGCAGTTGTTCTGGCTGAAGGGACTCTGAGAACAGGGTCACCACCCCACTAGATGACGAAGTGAGGTGGCTGAAGAAGACCCTGCCTTGCCACTTCAGATGCCAGCTGTCTTCAGCCTGCGGAGTGGTATGGGTTTCTTGCAAGAAGCTCACAGAATACCCTCCCTTCCGTAAAAAGGAGAGCACCTGGAACCTGCGAAACCCATCTCTACAGCCATTTACATTAAGTGTACCTATGCGCAAAGCCAATGATAGTTTATCCTGTGCTTCCCACAGGCGCACAGGGGGCTGAATCCTGAGTAGCCTTGTGGGCTCACAACAAGTGGTAAAACTTCCGGGCACGTATATGGTCAAGGCTCCCGGAGTTTTTTGGCCCTGATATATGCCCCATTATTCAAATAGAGGTGTCGGCTTGGAGAGAGTTGGAATCTCAGGGCTAATAAATTCCATATTTTAAGTGTGAAAGCAAATGTCGGTGATAACTTAGATCAGGGGAGCGCAATCATTTTCAATGTGCACTCTGACGGCTTTTCCCCTCTCCGCTACGGTTGGCAGAAGGTTCCACAATTTTTACTATATTTTGTCATGTTTGTGTTTTATTAAATTGGGATTTTTATCAGCAAGACTTACTTTAAGCTTCATTGTTCATGTTCTCTTTGACAAAGCACGGTGTTCCGTGCGAAACGCGTCAGAGTGGCTCTGTTGGCTGTCGGGTGTCAATAAAGCCTTTGCACTTGAGTGATTTGTTCCTGGTCTGATTCCTTTCCGCGTGGAAGTTGCACCGCATCATCTTTTTGGATCAGCAAGACTTACCCTGCTTATCATTAACCTGTGGGAGAAACGTGGATGTAACATCAGGAACAAGGATTGCATTAGTATCACCACAAAGACCACTTTATGTGTCTGTGCTCACACGGGCCCGTGTGAGTATTTGTATTATTTATTTATATTCCATCCTAACTTGTTCCTTATACCTGGGGTACAGCTTGTGAGCTGCATTTACTGTGGTTTTTGGTAAACCCTTGTGCAGCCCTCAGGTGGTGAGGGATCTCAGCTATCACTCTAGCTAGTCTGTACTCTGATCCAAAGGTATTGTCCCTCCTTGAACGGTGTGTTTGTATCAGTTTTTCATCTTTATCACTTTCTCTATTTATTACACAACTCGGGACGAGTTGTGTCCGGCATCGTGAGAGTGTGAGCCAATTGGAGACAGTGGCGTCTTCCCCATCCCTGGATAGGAGAGGGTTAAGCTGACGCACTAGAAGCCAGCGAAGTAAACCAAGTAATCCTCTGAGTGGACAAGCGGCGTTTACACCGGTTCATCACCAAGCGGCAAAGAGAGATCCGATGTGTATGTGCTCACACAGGCCAGAGTGAGTATTAATTTATTTTCATTGGCTATATTCATCTAGCCCCTGTTAATTTGAACCAATTGCAGTGCATTGACTGTGGTTCAGTAAGACCCTTGTGCATGAATTTGGTATTAGGTAAGTCTGGTTATATAACTAACCAGTCTATCTTTCTATTATTGGTTTTTATTCTGGTGTTACTCATCCGCGCTCCCCTTGTTCTTTGTTTTCTTAGTGGGTGTGTATGAGTGGGTACAGTTAGAAGGTGTATATGAGTGGGTACAGTAGGAGGGTGTGTGTATGGGTGGGTACAGTGGGTAGGTGTGTGTGTGTAACGGGCAGGATGTGTATGAGTGGGTACAGTGGGTGTGTGATGGGCAGGGTGTGTATGAGTGGGTACAGTCAGTAGGTGTGTATGAGTGGGTACAGTAGGAGGGTGTGTATGAGTTGGTACAGTGGGTGTGAATGAGTGGGAAGGGTGTGTATGAATGGGTACAGTAGGAGGGTGTGTATGAGTGGGCAGTGTGTGTATGAGTGGGTACAGTTAGTGTGTGTGTATGAGTGGGTACAGTGGGTGTGTATGAGTGGGCAGGGTGTGTATGAGTTGGTACAGTTAGTGGGTGTGTATGAGTGGGTACAGTAGGAGGGTGTGTGTATGGGTGGGTACAGTTGTGTGACGAGCAGGGTGTGTATGAGTGGGCAGGGTGTGTATGAGTGTGTACAGTGGGTGGTGTGACTGGCAGGGTGTGTATGAGTGGGTACTGTGGGTATGTGTGAGTGGGCAGGGTGTGTATGAGTGGGTACAGTGGGTCTGCGTGACAGGCAGGGTATGTATGAGTGGGTACATTGGGTGTGTATGAGTGAGTACAGTTAGTGGGTGTGCATGAGTGGGTACAGTTAGGTGTGTATGAGTGGGTACAGTCAGTGGATGTGTATGAATAGGTACAATAGGAGGGTGTGTATGAGTGGACAGGGTGTGTATGAGTGGGCAGGGTGTGTATGAGTGGGTACAGTAGAAGGGTGTGTATGAGTGATTACAGTAGGAGGGTATGTGTATGAGAGAGTACAGTTTGGGTGTGACAGTCAGGGTGTGTATGAGTGGGTACAGTGAGTGTATGTGACGGGCAGGGTGGGTATGAGTGGCTACAGTGGGTGTGTGTGACGGGCAGGGTGGGTATGAGTGGCTACAGTGGGTGTCTGACGGGCAGGGTGGGTATGAGTGGGCACAGTGGGTGTGTGTGATGGGCAGGGTGTGTATGAGTGGGTACAGTCAGTGGGTGGGTATGTGTGGGTACAGTAGGTGTGTGAGTGGGCAGGGTGTGTATGAGTGGGTACAGTGGGTGTGTATAAGTGGGTACAGTGGGTTTGTGACGGGCAGGGTGGGTATGAGTGGGTACAGTGGGTGTGTATGAGTGGGTACAGTGGGTGTGTATGAGTGGGTACAGTGGGTGTGTGTGATGGGCAGGGTGTGTATGAGTGGACGTATGAGTGGGTACAGTGGGTGTGTGTGATGGGCAGGGTGGGTATGAGTGGGTACAGTGGGTGTGGGTGATGGGCAGGGTGGGTATGAGTGGGTACAGTGGGTGTGTGATGGGCAGGATGGGTATGAGTGGGTACACTGGTGTGTATGAGTGGTTACAGTGGATGAGAGTGACGGGCAGGGTGGGTATGAGTGGGTATAGTGGGTGTGTATGAGTGGGTACAATGGGTGGGTGTGACGGGCAGGGTGTGTATGAGTGGGCGTATGAGTGGGTACAGTGGGTGTGTGTGATGGGCAGGGTATGTATGAGTGGGTACAGTGGGTGGGTTTGACAGGCAGGGTAGGTATGAGTGGGTACAGTGGGTGTTTATGAGTGGGTACAGTGGGTGTGTATGAGTGGGTACAGTGGGTGTGTGATGGGCAGGGTGTGTATGAGTGAGTACAGTGGGTGGGTGTGACGGGCAGGGTAGGTATGAGTGCGTACAGTGGGTGGGTATGAGTGGGTACAGTGGGTGGGTATGAGTGGGTACAGTGGGTGGGTATGAGTGGGTACAGTGGGTGTGTGCGACGGATATGAGTGGGTACTGTGGGTGTGTGACGGGCAGGGTGGGTATGAGTGGGTACAGTGGGTGGGTATGAGTGGGTACAGTGGGTGTGTGCGACGGATATGAGTGGGTACTGTGGGTGTGTGACGGGCAGGGTGGGTATGAGTGGGTACAGTGGGTGTGTGACGGTGAGGGTGAGGCCTGACACAGCGCTGCCTGCGCTAGGCCGCCGCTACCACCAGGGGGAGCAGGAGCAGGAGCAGGAGGAGGCGCCGCCATAACCGCTGCATGCTGGGAAACAAACCAACATGGGGAGCAGCTCCGGCCTCACCGCGCGATAGCAGGGACTGAGGCTGAGGTAACCACCCCTCCCCCGCCGCCATAGCACAGGCCGCACAGCCCCGCGTCCCTCCCATCACACAGGCCGCACTGCCCTCCTCACCCCGCCATCACACAGGCCGCACTGCCCCCCTCACACAGGCCCGCGTACCCCCCGCCGCCATAACACAGCCCTCCGCCATAACACAGGCCTGCTGAGCCCCCCGTCACCCCATAACACAGCCCCGCTCAGTCCCCCGCCTCCGCCATACCACAGCCCCGCGGCCCCCGGACGATGTGAGCCGCCGCCTGGCTTCGGAGCGTTACCGCGCCGCCTACCCCCGGATGATGGACCGGAACTACCCGTCTCCCAGCTTCACCGACCCGCTGGCGCAGGCTTCCCCCGCCGCCTGGGCCTACGAGCGGAGCGCGGCCGCTATCAAGCCCAGGTAAGGGTCTACGGGGTCTGGGGGAGGGTTAGGAAAGTCCGGGGATGTGCGGCCTTGTCACTCAAATACTCGGGATTCCCCTCACCCCCCCATCCCGGGGCACCTCGCCCCCCACCCGCCTCTCCGGGCACCTCACCCCCCCCTCCCGGAGTCTGCGCTAGGTGAGTCCGGGGATGTGAGGCCTTGTTACTGGGAGTCCGGGATTACCCTCACCCCCTCCCGGGGCCTGCGCTATGTACTAAGGCCTGGGCCCTCTCCGGGCTCTCACACGGGAAGCCGCCCCGGGCAGCGCCGCCACTCACCCGGGGGGGGTGTCCCTGCCCTCTCACCCGGGGGGTGTCCCTGCCCTCTCACCCGGGGGGTGTCCCTGCCCTCTCACACGGGGGGGTGTCCCTGCCCTCTCACCCGGGGGGGGTGTCCCTGCCCTCTCACCCGGGGGGGGTGTCCCTGCCCTCTCACCCGGGGGTGGTGTCCCTGCCCTCTCACCCGGGGGTGGTGTCCCTGCCCTCTCACCCGGGGGGGGGTGTCCCTGCCCTCTCACCCGGGGGGGGTGTCCCTGCCCTCTCACCCGGGGGGGGGTGTCCCTGCCCTCTCACCCGGGGGGGGGTGTCCCTGCCCTCTCACCCGGGGGGGGGTGTCCCTGCCCTCTCACCCGGGGGGGGGTGTCCCTGCCCTCTCACCCGGGGGGGGGTGTCCCTGCCCTCTCACCCGGGGGGGGTGTCCCTGCCCTCTCACCCGGGGGGTTGTCCCTGCCCTCTCACCCGGGGGGGGGGGTGTCCCTGCCCTCTCACCCGGGGGGGGGTGTCCCTGCCCTCTCACCCGGGGGGGGGGTGTCCCTGCCCTCTCACCCGGGGGGTTGTCCCTGCCCTCTCACCCGGGGGGTTGTCCCTGCCCTCTCACCCGGGGGGTTGTCCCTGCCCTGTCACCCGGGGGGTTGTCCCTGCCCTGTCACCCGGGGGGTTGTCCCTGCCCTCTCACCCGGCGGGTGTCCCTGCCCTCTCACCCGGCGGGTGTCCCTGCCCTCTCACCCGGCGGGTGTCCCTGCCCTCTCACCCGGCGGGTGTCCCTGCCCTCTCACCCGGCGGGTGTCCCTGCCCTCTCACCCGGCGGGTGTCCCTGCCCTCTCACCCGGCGGGTGTCCCTGCCCTCTCACCCGGCGGGTGTCCTTGCCCTCACCCCCGACACTCGATCCGGGCGTGGGGAAAAGTGCTTACCGGGGGTAAGGGCACCCTAATTTCTCCGGACTCGGACATTATTATTTTTATTTAACTGTATATTTTGGTAAATGTGTCTGTTTTTTCTGTGGAATTTTTTCCCCTGTGAATGGCTGTGTGACAGTCCTGTTTATTTTACCTCTGGCTGTGTGACAGTCCTGTTTATTTTACCTCTGGCTGTGTGTGACAGTACTGTTTATTTTACCTCTGGCTGCGTGTGACAGTCCTGTTTATTTTACCTCTGCGTGTGACAGTCCTGTTTATTTTACCTCTGCGTGTGACAGTCCTGTTTATTTTACCTCTGCGTGTGACAGTCCTGTTTATTTTACCTCTGCGTGTGACAGTCCTGTTTATTTTACCTCTGCGTGTGACAGTCCTGTTTATTTTACCTCTGGCTGCGTGTGACAGTCCTGTTTATTTTACCTCTGGCCGCGTGTGACAGTCCTGTTTATTTTACCTCTGGCTGCGTGTGACAGTCCTGTTTTTTTTAGTTGAGTTGCTGAGCAGTGAAAAGCTGATTCTTCTGCAGGGTAACGTTTGTCTTTACAATGACCCCAAAATAACAGCTCGGTTGACACCTGGCACTGCAGGAGTTTGGTGACCACCAGCTCATTTACAAGCCTTGATAAATTTGCCATACATTACAACATCCTATATCTTTAAAGGTTTTTTCAAAAAAATTCTAGTTAAAATATAATTAAATTTACCTTTTTTGACAAATCTGGGTTGATAAAAAAAATTTCTATAGCACTAAACAAACATTTTGACAGTGGGGAAACACAAAGAATTAAAAATACTGTGACTTTCAAATAAAATATGGAGATTGGAGCATCCTTCATATAGGAGGGATAAGGGGTTGTGTGGAAGTCTTGTTGTAACATTTATGCAGTGCTAAAATAGGGCAAAAGGGGTATTTAGAGCATAATAGTTTTCCCCCTTGACAGCTTTAAAAATCAGGTGCAGGCACTTGAGGTTGTATGAAGTTGCAGAATCCCTAATTCTGCGTTGGGCTGCAGTCTGGTAACCAACCAAGAGACAGTCCCTTCGTTTTGTAGCCAGGGTCTCTAAAAATAGCCCAGGTTTGGCAGGCTGAAGTTCAAGAGTTCAGGTCGGTCCCGCAGGAGCTGGGCATGTTGGATGCATTTCTCCCAGAGAACGAAGCGATTTCATCCATCCTAATAAAGCGTGAAAGGGGGATAAGGTGCAGGGAAATCCTTTCCCCCCTGAAGGTGCGGCCAGTCATGTTTCGGAAGCTGGGGGAAATGTCATCCAGAGTTTGAGAGGTCAGAACTCACTGAGTGGTGGAGGCCTCTCCGTCAGCCAACCTACTACATTACTCTTGTTAAGAATGTTTGCATCTCTGTGTGGGATGTATATAGATATATATTACATACGTACACCCACAGAGGACTAAAATACTTCTGGGCCCTGTACTTGTGAAGACAGAAATCTGTGTTACTTCCATCAAAATTAAGAAACAATTTTTATTTGAATAGTTTTTGTGTGAACACATGCATTGCACCTTGGGGTGCGTGGATGTGTGTGTGAAAAAATATATATATTTTGCTGCTGTTGGCATCCTACATTGAATAGAGTTTAAATATAACAGCAGCACCTCTGGAGCAGTTATATTTAGGTATCGTATTCTTAATTTGTATCCGAAAGATGTCCTAGAACATTAGTATTCATAGTTAGATCACCGTTGTAACCAGGCAGATTTCCAGTATTTATTAATTTTGCTCAGTTTGAAACCTCCATGTTTGCTGCTTGTTCTCCCTTTTCAGATCTACTGAGTGTTTCTGGCTTCTTTGCTTGCAACATAAAGAAAATGCCATCCCAATTTTATTTTTATTTTTTCCTTGTTTCCCAATGACACAAGTGGCTGATACAATTTTATCTATCTCAGCTGGAAGATTGAAACAGCAGCCCGTTATTTGGTTGCTGTGCTCTCTGTTTGAGGAAGTACTCATGCTAAATATTTTGCCTTATTCCGTGCATGAGGTTTTTTCTTTTTGAAGTCCTACTGAAATCCCATTCCAAGATCGCACCCGCAAAAGCGTCTCAGAATTATTTCTTCACCTAGCTATCAAAGAAGAGCAGCTTTAGCTTGTGTCCTGTAATATTCTAATATTAGGAGCAATCCATGCAATATCTTATGTGAGCTTGTTTCCCCCCATTTTTTTTGTTAAATCAGCTTTGCATTATTAGATAACTTACTACATTTTTTATTGAGGTGTGTGTGTGTGTGTATATTCACACTCTATTAATTTCTATAGCAGGTTTTAGCACACTTCCCCAGCAGTGCAAGATGTTTTAACACTTTCTGGTTTGTGATTATTTGTTGCCAATATTCCCAGCAGTTTGAGCTGCAAACTGTAACGATAGATAATGTTACCTTTGTAATATAAGAATACATTAGGCTGGGGCCATGGTACTGTGGAGGCGTACGCACGTTGAGCGAACAGACTGCCTTAAGGCGTTGTTCGCGTCCATGTGGCGCGGGTGCTCAGAAGCAGGAGGGGGCTTGCGTTGCGCAAGAAATCAGTTCAAACTGATTTCTTGGTGCGACAGGCCGTTCACGTGAGCGGTTCCGTGATGCCCCTAGGAACCCCCCCCCCCCCCCCCCCCCCATGGCCAGGGAAAGCACCCGCTTCATCACAGCCTCCGCACGGGCGAAGGCCTTAAGCTGCGTCCATGCTTAGCGCGAACAAAAGGTGTGCGCCTTTGAGGCAGGCCATAGAGCGCGGGCGACGAGCGATGGTGCTCGCGATCCCAGAGCAGACAATCATTTGATTTGGTCGCGTGACATCCGGGCACGTGCACAGTTCAGCCAATGAGGCGAACCACTCACGTGATGTCACGGGCACACCCCCAGACGTTGAATTAGAGCTGCTCTTGGTCACGTCTCCTCCTCCAGATCCCACAGGCCACAAATTGTCTCTGCGGCAGGCGCGCGTGACGTCACGCATGCGCCTAGCATGGCCTCTGCCTTAGAACCGTTCTATACTGTGTGTGTGTGTGTGTGTGTGCGTGCGTGCTTGTGTGTAGATTGTGAGTTATGTATTAAATAATATTTTTAAAATAAAAAAAATGTTGTAATTAAAAATTATTTTTATTAACTTTGACACACACACACACATACACACACATACACACATACATACACACACACACACATACACACATACACACATACACACACACATACACACATACATACATTACTGCGCCGGTAGCGGCACAAACTCATTAATTTCCTCATCTTCTCCCTCGTCGGTCCGCTCCAAGCTCCCTGCCATGCGCGCGGCTCTGTTATAGAATGACTGGCTATCCTCCGCCAACTAAAACTGCTGCACGCACCCGCACTATAGAACCAGCCTTACACTGGCTGAAGGATTGATTGAAACTGAAAGGTGGCCATTAAGTGAACCCGGGGGATCTTTGATCGATCACAGGAGAATAATTCGATCGGCAGCTTGGGTAATTCATTTTCAATAAAGGTAATCAAACGCTGTATATATTAAAACAATAAAAATCTTTTTAAAGTGCCACACAGACTGCCTCTAAGTCTGGCTTTAAATACAAGATAACATGATAAAAGTGAAAGTCAGACCTTCCCCCGCTACCTGTCCAATTTTAGTTTGACAAGTATTACTAGTACTTCAGGTGAACCCTTTATTTTTTTTTTATTTTTTTTTACGCTGAGAAGTGATTTTGAATGAATACGTTTGTCAATTTAGATACCCGTATGTAGAGATTTGCATGTTGAAACAACCTTGGTTTTCAGCTCTGATTGTGTAAGGTATAATGTATTCATTGCTAAGCTTCTTTGCCAGTAATTATCTGATCACACAGCACAAGAGCACCAGTTTTAAAATTGGCCATTTAGAAGCAGAACCGGTTTCTTTATAGCTGATTGCTGGGAGAGCAATATTTATTTTTTGCCCTTTGGCGTAAACTCGGTGAAATCAGGGCAAATAACGCGGCATTATCTAAATCATGAACAGATGTTATTTGCCCTGGGGTTATTGGCGCTGCTCATAAAACAAACAACTATGCAAAAATAATGTCCATACCAGAGCTCATTAGCATAGGGTTTCAGCCAGACCATGAAATGGGGCTTTTGGAAGAGTGGTAACACACTTACCTGTTATTAGTCATACCCAAGCCTTTCCGAACTCCGGATTCATTCTTCGCTCTACTTTTTTTGTAGTTTTTAAAAAGCGCATAGGCGCTGGGTTCTGTGTTTGACCCTGGAATAGAGACTCTGCCTACTAGGGCTGGGACCCGCGGCGCGGGCGGCCGCGTGAGCGTTCCCCACCAGCAGGGGAATCCTTCTGAGCCGGTCCCAGTCCACCCTCGCTGCACGGCTCACTACGCGCTGTGACGCGTCAGCCGGCAGGGGATGCAAGAGAATTTTGATCCCGAGCGGTGGCGCGTCACGTGGTGCGCTGATGAGCCTATCAACGGCGGGAGCTGTCAGACAGCTTCCTACATAAGGTAGTGTGTGTGTGTGTGTGTGTGTGTGTGTGTGTGTGTGTGTGTGTGTGTGTGTGTGTGTGTCAGCGTGTGTGAGGAGGGCATTTGTGGGGGAAGGGAGCGGGAGCTTCTTAACTTCCAGCAGCCCGCAGCAGCTCCCTCCCGCAGCCCGGGAGCCCGTGGAGGGAGGGGGGGGGGGAGTAGCGGGTCCCTCCGCTCAAACCATGCCCCCACTCCTGCCCGGCTCCCTACAGACCGCATATTGCGGTCTGTGCCTGTCAGCGCGCCGCCTGTCTACAGTGCAGGCGCGCTGACTGAGGGAGCCTTAGCCTTACTTTTGTCCTATTTCAATGTCTGAATTTGAGTGCTGGCTCAATAAATGAGTTTGGATATGCTAAATCTGTTGTGCCCTATGTTCCTTTGTTCATATATCCAGGACTGACTGCAGGCTTTCGTTCTAACACTGGAGCACCGGTAACTGTATCTATTTTTTCTATTTTGAGGTGTGCAGCATTTCTCTCTTATTGTCTGAATTTGAGTGCCCCCAGGATTATTTGACTTAAATAACATAATTTTTTAACATTACACTACTCGGGACGCTTGGTTATTCTTATTATGCCAGCGGCTCGTCTGCATTTAATGTTCCCTAATGTTATACTGCTAGGTTTTTAACGTGACATTGCATTTCTTTTCATTTTTTTCAGCGAGTACCGCCTTACCCTTCATGTAACGTAAATGGCCAAATGGAGTTCAGTGAGTCTGAGTTCTCTGAAGCAATGAAAAAATTGGTTAAATTACTGCCCGCATTTCTAATCTCCATTGAGAGAAGCTGTATAATGAGACATTCTTGGAGTATTATTTTCCCTAATCGGATATCGTGCAGCACTGGCTGAGCATGTTACACATCTAAATTAATAAAATAAAAAAAATCTATTGCAAGGGCGGGCAACAGGTCAGGTTTTAAGAATATCCCTGCTTCAGCACAGGTGGTGCAGTCAAATTGAGACACTTGTACTGAAGCAGGGATATCCTTAACCTGACCTGTTGGTGGCACTTGAGGACTGGGGTTGCTCGCCCCTGATTTCTATTGGATTATTGGGCTCAAATAAATATCCAAATAGCGATGGTGCCGCGTATTGTTTGCTGTCTGTATAATGACAAATAGGGCTATAGCATAAAAGGACTAGGTGAGGCCTAAGCATGTTTATTGAATGGGGAAACATGTTTCTGTCCCCCAAAATAATATCCGAATGTGCACATTGGTTGGCCTCACATGGTAGATTGGCATCATAAATCATTTTTCGGAAAATTGGCAAGGTATGTTTTGTATCTGTAGCTATTGTTTTATTAGGCTGCTCATGAATAAAAAACAAAATCCTTTTTAGAAGAAAAACATTGATTTCTTAAGTAGGTCTAGTGGAAGCAGTTTCTCTTAACATTTTTTTTTTGTGTGCGCACATTAAAAATAGCCTTAATATCTAATGTCCTCATCATTGCCAAGAATAATCCGCGTCGTTTTCCCGTTTGGGCAGTTTTTCTATTCATGCCACTGGCCATACCAACATAAAGATCCTTAATCTTGTCTTGCTTTCTCAACCCCCCCCCCCCCTCAAAAAAGCATGTCCAGCTCTTTATTTTATTAAATTACATTAGTTAATTATTAATCTCAAGCTTCTGAAGTAGTCTATAGACTGCTCCCGAACACTTAATATTTCAAATGGTTCTCCTGCACAATTGACTTTTTTTTTTATTTTTAAGCAATCCATGCAGACTGCTGCTTTTTAAAAAGCAAAAGTTGTGTATCCCTGAGCATGTGAGTTTGTGTTCAAAATATAGGAACAAAATATTGCGTTGTCCTGATGTGTAAATTAATCTAACAATGCATTCGGACTCTAATAGGAAGTCAAATAATGTACAGTATGTATTGTACCAAGTTCATTCTGTTTTATGTTGTGAAAGTCCTTAGCAGATTATTTTGCCTTGGCTTTAATAACATTTCTGAAGAATGTTAGCATTGGAATAAAAGGTATCAGCAACCTTCAATTAAATGCACACAACGTGCATGGTTACAACTGTCTAGCCCTTCTGCTTTTGTTAATTTGTGTTCAGGCTTTTAAACCTGTTAAGCCTATATTTTTTTTCTAAAAGGCTACAGCAGGTGGTTTTTTAATATCTCTCTATTGATTTAAAGGGTAATGGGCAATAATAGTGCATTCACTTTTTAATCAATAAATAATTTGTAAACGGAATGCCTCCTTGCTGAAAGTTAGAAGCTAATCTTCATCGTAACTACTGGCAGCAATTCTGATGCTGGTTATGTAGATTTAATAATCACTAAATTTGGAGGGGAGAGACGCTGGTGCCGTACATACAGATGTATCCAGGCTTACGTTCTTGATTGGCAGTAATCTGAAAACCAATTCCCTGGCCAGCCCTGCTTCACTTCAATGCAGTTTACCCACAATTGTGCTATCGCCCAACACACCCTTCAATTGCAACATCATGCAACGCTGAAGCTTCTATTAACTAGCATTACGAGTGAGCAGTTATTGCCAATTATTTCAAGCCTTTGCCCTGATGAGCAGTTTAAACTTTACACACAAGGAATTGTTGTACAGTGTGTATTAAATCAGGAACAGAATGCACCAGTAAGTAGATTTTGTTTTTCACTGTTAATTCCAGATGTTGGTCATGAAAAAGTGGAAACATTTTAGTGTGTGTGTGTGTGTATTAGATATTAGACAAAGGTGCTATAGAAGCATGTTAAACCCAAGATTATTGATTCAGAAATTACATCACAGCGTGTAATTAACAATGTACAAATATTGTCTTGTAGAAGAAGTTTTAAATGTGGAATGGCAAAAAATGAAGTTAGCAAGCCCTGTAACTTCTATTACGACTTAATACAATGTTTCATATACACACATTTTTTTAATGTTATTATTTTTAGTAACAACTAACTTAAAATAACAGAAGCACATACATGATCGTATGATGATACCTAACTCGGATGAGAATGCTGTCAACATGCAAAGTAAAAAAGTTCCTGCAAAGCGCATAATGATTTGACATATTTTTAGGACTCTTCCAAAAACATTTGAATGCATTATTTCTATATAAGTTGCAGTACACACCTTGCCATTCCTTTATAGCCAACATGGCTCAGAAAGTTACTGCTGCTTTACTGAATCCAAGACCAAAGTGCACTTTGTGTGTCCTGATTAAGACTGGAAGGTTGAATACACGTTTTTCTTGAAGACTGGCCGTGCACGGTGTTCTTTTGCCTTGCATCCTTCTTTCCAGCGGTGGACTATTTGAGGACCTGGGGTTTGTAGTCCTGGTCAAGACTCAAAAGGTGTTTTTCGCACAGGTTTTTTTTTTTTAAATAAAAAATGTTCCCTATGAAATTGACCCGTGATAAACTGCAGGTTCCTCTAAAACAGGGGTGGCTAACTCCAGTTCTCAAGAGCAACCAACAGGTCAGGTTTTAAAGCTGTCCCTGCTTCCGCACTAGTGGCTGTCCCCTGTGCTGAAGCAGGGATATCCGCAAAACCTGTCCTGTGTGTGGCTCTTGAGGACTGGCGTTGGCCAGTCCTGCTCTAGCATTACATTAAAGCTAGTTATAATTTTTAGCCCCATGGTGCTGAAACGTGCACGACAATGTGCACTCCTTGGCAGAGCAATGCTTAATTATGATGTGAAGGGTTTTATTCATTGAGACATTTTGATTCTTTCTGATTTGCATTGTCTGCAGTCAATGTTCGATATCGCCGGTCTGCTGGTTAAATAAGTGTATGTATTTCTAGTGATTGAAAGGTCACGGGTTTGAGAATTAATTGCTGCCATGTCAACACTTCTCTACTAGTCGCTAATTTCTCAGAGGGTTTTTTTTTCTTCCCTTCAAAAAAAAAAAATATATATATATATATATACTGTGTATATATATATATATATATATATATATATATATATATATATATATATATATATATATAATTTTTTTTTTTATATATATATATATTTTTTTTTATTCTATAAATTAGAAATAACTTTGAATGTTTCAATAAACATTTCAAGCAGTAATTATCTAGTGTGCTTATTATATTATTTGATTTCCAATCCATTTGCATTAATTATCAGTCTAAAACTGACCTGCCTAAATGAGACTCAATGTCTCAATGGTTCCCCTTTGCACTGAATAATGTTTCTACAAGAGCAGTCTGTTCTAAAAATGGTGTTCTATTGCGTCATGTGCTCCAAATGTGGATGGTAGCACAACTCCTGAGTGCCTTGTTGTTTTAACATTTACAGATTGATCTATGTATTGTCTTTTGGTGCATTGGTTATCAATTATTAGTGGGATGGGGGGGTGCCTTGGGTTAATTTGTATACAATGTATTTATAAATGTCTGTCAATCCTATTTCCCTGGCACCATACCCAGGTTTCCTGTACTGTAGTTTGTGGGTGACTCAAGGGGGGAGAAATTGGTGTGCAGGGGTCAGCAAAATGTGTGTTGGTTAATTATTATTATTTATTTATTGGCTGTTGTATACATGATGGAAATCAGAGGTTGGCTTTATAATATTTGTTTTAGAGGTGACGAATGAGATGCTTTTTTTTATCACATGCTCGTTATGAAAAATTACAACTAGCGATCATTTTAACGAAGTCATGCTTGGATCAACTGTCTTGGCCCTTATTTTAAACAGCTGGGCCCCTGTTTGTCCTGTTACTCTTTGTGCTTTCATATGCCAAAACTAAACACGTCTATGTAATCGTGGCAGAAACCCCGATTTTGTCTTTGTTTTTGATCACTTTGCAGAACAGGGGCTCAGATTGCAGCCATGAAATGAAGGGATCACCTGAAAACAATAATGCGCTTTGTGCTGAAATATAATCCGTTGAGTTTGCAGTGGTTATGTTAATGCTCAGGAATCTCTCTTTATATGGATTTGAGAAATAAATGCAGTGTCAGAAGCTTTGCATATATACCGTATTGATATAGTGCTGTTTTTTTTCCCCTTAAAATTTCCTTCCGAAACCTGGACTCGTATTATATGCGCAGCCTAACACCTTTTTTATTTTTCATGTAGAACACCTTCAAAACTTTAGGGTCGTATTATGTGCGAGGCCGGACTATATTCGGGCCAATACGGTAGATCTCTTTAATCTACCCTTAAAACCACAATTAGAAATAAAATACCTCCATCCTAAATCTTCAACATTGCGGCTGCTAGCTAAGCATTGCGATCTGATCACTGCACCCTCCAGCAGTAAATCTATTTGTAACAATTGTGACTTTTAAATTAATAGTTTAATTTTTTTACACAAAGCACTTTACCTGCAACGTGTAATCGGTGAGTGATGCTCCGTTTAAGAATGAAAGGCATTTTGATTTCTTTTTTAAATCAATGTATGTATAATTTTATTTATATAGTGTACACCGTGCTTTACAAAATGACAATACAAGGTAAATAAAGTACAGACAATGGGAATATAAGAAGCAATTAAATAACAAAAGGCCATATGAGGCCCTTCCCCGAATAGCTTGGTCTGTCACCTACACTGGCTCTTGTCTTTTGTATGTCGATTCCTAGTCTGCTTTTTGTTTTTGTTTTCTTTTAAGGTCTATAGTTAAAAAAAAAAATATATATATATATATATATATATATATATAAAAAAAAAAAAATACAAATAACAGGTATTTTTCTGTTAAAGTAAAGAATTTTCTGAACTTATTATGGAATTCATATTGCATGCTGAACAATATTAGCCCTGTAAAGTTTAAGATTAAGGAGTTAAAGTATTTATTTTAAGATTATACCCTTAAGGCGTATTAATCAAATTAAAATCACTCTATCTGCAGTGGGTGGGCCTTTTAAATATCTGTGGACTTGTTAAAATTTGTGCGCGTGTGTTGCCCCGCCCGCTGAAAAAGGTAATCTGCTAGCATAACAACGCAGAGAAACAAAGACATTGTAGTAACGTTTATGGTTGGTTCTTTAGAGTTGAGAATTACTGTTCCTGTGTGCCTTATGGATTTACTTAAAGCCAGTCTGATCCAGTTGCTATAATTGTCCTGTCAAAAGTAGTCATTTTCTTGTAATGGTCTGTACATGTGCTGGTGAGATGCAGTACGAAGTATAACCGCATTTATTAAGTCCTTAAAATAAGTGCGTCCAGTTTTAAGTTGATATCTGTACATCTATTACAAATCCTGTAAACCGGTTAGCTTTGCAGTGGCTTGTCTGTGACAACGTTTTGTGTTTTTGTTTTGTGCTATTTAAGCTACTTCCCATAATAACAGTTTTTCTGACCTTGGAGCACACAGGCTGTCCATATCAACAAGAAATTGCTCATCCATGTCACATCTTTGTTCTCTAGCTATTGATAATAAAAGTAACTTCATATCTTATCCATCTGAAATCCAAAACAGTTTCAAGCCTCATTGCTATAGGGTTTGTGTATTTCTTGGATTATAGCTAAAAGCAATCTGTAATGAGGAATGAGATCTGTTCGTGAGTAAAGTTGTTCTTTTAACTGCAATTTGTACAAAACTAAATGTAGTATACCTTTTACCTGCACGTGACATCCAAGAGTAGCAAGTCTGTAAACCTTTCTTGGGGCAGGAGAATGTGTGTTTCTATAGGTTTTGGTATATGTCCACTCAATGAGTTTATAAGAACAGCCATAAGTGAACTTTTCATCACCTATAATGAGCAATAATGTTTTATATATTTTTTTTTATTCTGGAACACATTTGAAGCACTGCTTTAATAATGGGCACTGATGCTATTAGAGGTTTGTATGCTTTTGTCCCACGTGTAAAATGTGTGTGTGTGTGTGTGTGTGTGTGTGTGTGTGTGTGTGTGTGTGTATAAATACATTTTGGAGTCAACAGTTTTATATCGATGTAGCCCCCTTTCCCTATGACTAAGGCTGCGTCCATAGACATTTCTCCCGTGCGGAGGCTGAGGGAAAGCAGGCGCTTACCCTGGCCATGGTACGCGCGCAGTCCGTGGGCAGGTCTATGGGGTGCCAATGACGTCACGGATCTGGTTCGCCCTCATTGGGCGAATCGCTCACGTGACCGCCCTATCGTGTGAGAAATCAGTTTTAACTGATTTCTCGCGCATTGCTGCCTCCGCGCCCGCACGCTGCATGTACGCGAAAACACTGCCTTAAGCAGTCTGTGAGCTGTCTGCCACAGTATGGACGTAGCCTAAGGGAACTACGTGTGCTGCTGTACCTGTTGGCGCGCAGGAGGCCTAAGCCTCCGCTTCTGGGAGCCTGGGGTGATATCTCTCTCTCCGTTCGGTGCAGTGCCTCCACCTATGATGGATCCAAGTAGAGCGAGATAGTCCCACATAGGAGTCAATAACCACTAAACACAGAGTATAATATAACTTCTTAACTACTCACACTATAACAATAACACACCCACAATACAATACCCAACACCCCGGTGTGGTTCCCCCAAAGTACTGAGGGTGCCCTAGGCACCTAAACACCCGGTGTCCGTAGAACAGTCCTACTGAAAGTGTGAGGCAGCGCTGCCCCAGTGTGAATCAGTGGTGCACTTGCAAACCTCCCTGGCCACTCCTGTACCCAGGTGTCGCCGTTGTTCAAAGGATCAGTCAGGTCCCACGACGTGGGGCGTCCAACAACAAATCCCTCACTCCTTATGCATCCTGATCCGCTTTGTAAGGCGAGCTCCAGCTTGAGTGTCTCACCTAGTGTCTATATGGCTTGTAGCCGGGAACCAGACCACAGTACACCGTGTGGCCGCCCCGTCACTGGTGCTGGGGAAGTGTCCCTATCTGGGGCCTTCCCTGCAATACTCAGCTGGGGTGACTCGGGCCTATGCGACAAGACTAGGCCTAGTCCAGGAAAGCACTGCTTCCTGGACACTACGTACCCTCTTGCTACCCTCAGTCTGACTGGCGCACGTGTCCTCCAGCGTGGAGGGTATCCTGCTTTTACCCTCTCTGCGCTAGCCCTATTGGCTGTAACGGCCCCATGTGGGTTTTCCTCCCCCCCCCCCCAAGAGGCTCCTGGGACTTGTAGTCCCGTGTTGCGTCTAAGTTGGCCTCCGCACTCCTCTCGGCAACCTGGTAGTCCGGCAGCTCCCCCCTGCACCGGAGGCAAGAGGGGGCTCAGCTACATAGAATACTCTACTTGTGGTTTAGCAGCAGAATAAAATAGATTCTTGGTGGGAACAGCACAGTGCAGAATCGCAGAGCAATTGTTTATCCTAAACTACTATATATCTATATATCTATATGTATGTATACACACGTGTATTTTTAAAAATCTATTTATTTTTTTTGGCATGACGTTACCAGGATTGGTTAATAAGACCCAACTAATGATGTGTTTT
>NW_027456845.1:240000-285641 GCF_040206685.1 Ascaphus truei
GAATTAACCCCCCCCCCCCCCCCCCCGCTCCTCACCTCCACAACGGCGACCGCATGGTGCCCTTCTGGGGCCATACTGATACACCATTAACCCCCCCCCATCCTCATCCACTCTCCCCCATCCTCATCCACTCACCCCCCCCCCCTTCATCCCCTCCCCCCCCCTCCGCTCCCCCTTCCCCCCCCTCCGCTCCCCCCCCCCTTCGCTCCCCCTTCCCCCCCTTTGCTCCCCCTTCCCCCCCTCCGCTCCCCCTTCCCCCCCTCTCCGCTCCCCCTTCCCCCCCTCTGCTCCCCCTTCCCCCCCCCCCTCTGCTCCCCCTTCCCCCCCTCCGCTTCCCCTTCCCCCCCCTCCGCTTCCCCTTCCCCCCCCCCCCCCCGCTCCCCCTTCCCCCCCCCTCCGCTCCCCCTTCCCCCCCCTCCGCTCCCCCTTCCCCCCCTCCGCTCCCCCTTCCCCCCCCTCCGCTCCCCCTTCCCCCCCTCCGCTCCCCCTTCCCCCCCCCTCCGCTCCCCCTTCCCCCCCCCTCCGCTCCCCCTTCCCCCCCCCTCCGCTCCCCCTTCCCCCCCTCCGCTCCCCCTTCCCCCCCCTCCGCTCCCCCTTCCCCCCCCTCCGCTCCCCCTTCCCCCCCTCCGCTCCCCCTTCCCCCCTCTCCGCTCCCCCTTTCTCCCCCTACCCCCCCCCCCTCCGCTCCTCCTTCCCCCCCTCCGCTCCCCCTTCCCCCCCCTCCGCTCCCCCTTCCCCCCCTCCGCTCCCCCTTCCCCCCCCCCTCTCCCCCCTCCGCTCCCCTTCCCCCCCCCTCCGCTCCCCCTTCCCCCCCCTCCGCTCCCCCCTCCTCCACCCCCTTCCCCCCCTCCTCCACCCCTTCCCACCAAACTTCGCCTTCCTGCCCGCCTTCCCACCCCTGCCTTCCCGCCTCTGCTTTCGCGCCCACCCGCCTCTGCCTTTCACCCGCCCTTACTCCGCCCGCCTCTGCCTTTCACCCACCGCCTCACAGCCGCTGCACGCACTCAACAGACACCCGCCACACTCGACACATACCTGCCGCCACACACACCTGCTGCCTCCCGTCCCTATGCACCGACATCACTGACCCACCGCCTCACACCCTAGCAGGACCCCAACTCACAGACAGCACTCACAACCCACGCGCCACCCGCCGCCTCACACCCTAGCAGGACCCCCACTCACAGACAGCACTCACAACCCACGCGCCACCCGCCGCCTCACACCCTAGCAGGACACCCACTCGCAGACAGCACTCACAACCCACGCGCCACCCGCCGCCTCACACCCTTGCAGGACACACGCCTCACATTTTTACATTTGTTATGTCACCAAAATATACATTGTATTGTGGTGTGTTTACAATAAACCATTTTTAAACAACATCGTATTACATTTTATTCCATCTTTCTTTTCAACATTATTATCCAACCTTTACAACAAATAGTCACCTATTGTTCCACGATTTATAAATAATACTACCTATTACGCATTTACATCCCGGGCAACGCCGGGTCTCTCAGCTAGTATATATATATATATATATATAAGATGTGTTCTTGCCGGATTTGATCCATCTTGACGAGATAATTAATACCGTATAGACAGGCCCCCTATAATACAAGAGGAGCTACAGACCTATAATAAAACGCTAAAGTTTGACTTCACTCCCTCAAGATGCTTGCACTGGTTGTCAGAACAGCATTTGCTTGAGTAGACTGGTTATACCTATGCTCAACCCTTGAGACTTTTTGGCTTTATATTTAGGGCACAAAGTTGCCCTTGAAGACCCACAGGATAGAATGTGCAGTTCTGGGTACATTATAAAACCACTGCAAATTAAAAACTGGACATGGTTGCCCACTTTCACCTCTCCTTTTCGCCTTATGCATGGAACTGTTGGCCAACGCCATTACAATTAACCCAAAAATCTCCTGATTTATGATTGGTAACAAAGAATGCAAGATAAGCCTGTTTACCTTTCTATTTCTGTCTTTCCATAAACCAATGTCATCTCTACCAAATCTGTTTAACTTCTTAGATACATTTGGCAAACTATCGGGTTTTAAAGTAAATAATTCTAAGTCTGAAGCTCTTGCAATAACTATGCAACGACTAAATGAACTTCTCTAAATTTCTCTCTGGGCAAAAGAAATCCCTACCTTATTTAAATTAAGCAAATGTGTCGACTCCATATATAAATATAACTGTCTCCCTCATACGGAGAACCAATAAATCTGACTTGGAAACCTAGTTCAAATACATAAATTATTCAGTGAACATTAATTTATTCTCCAGATTACGATCTTTGTTCTGTTCCCTCCCTATCCTGATTTAAATTCAGAGATGTTTTGGATGTCATCTGGGCCAATAAAAACCCAGAATCAGAAAGTCAACTCTTTACAGACCAATTTCTAATGGAGGTCCTAGCTCTCACAAACCTTCTGGCCTTCTTAGGAGCAGCTAGGATTAGTCCGATTTATACTCTGGCATTTACCAAGCAAAGCGTAGAAGAGATTAAAACCTCAGTATTAAATCAATACTTTGGCTGTCCATGTATTAAATATTATCCTATAGTGCAGGAGGGGGGGTGGAGGGGGTCTGCAACTCCAGTTTTCAAGGGCCACCAACAAGTCATGTTTTTCATGGTATCTCTGCATCAGCATAGGTGGCTGTCGTTCGCTGAGCCACCTGTGCTGAAGCAGGGATATCCTTAAAACCTGACCTGTTGGCCACCCCTGCTATAGTGGCATACTCCCTTAGACTTTCGGACAATTTTTTAAATACAATTGCGTACCAGAAATGCATGACCATCTTGTTTAAGAACCCGGATTTTAAACCCGATATGATTGCAGCTGTTTTTTCATTGGTCGAAAAAAGCTGTGATTTCTAAAATTGGACACCTATTTTTCCATAGACTAAAAACTTTTGAAGACATCGTGAACAAATCTAAGGCTGCGTCCATGGTGAATTGTGCCAGGCGGAGGCGCGCTGAAGCTGAGGGAAAGCGGGTGCTTTCCCTGGCCTTAGACCGCTCGCCGTCGGGGGGAAGGGGGGGCTGTGACGTCACGGAGCTGGTTCGTCCTCATTGGGCGAACCGCTCACGTAACCGTCCCGGCGCTCCCTTGAGCGCTTGAATTTAAAATTTTGGTAAGACTTTCGCTTCTGCACGCTTGAGGAAGCGTAAGCGAGCCCCTGCTAAAGCCGCTCTCATTGCGGCTGCAGGGGCTCACTACCGAGCAGCAGCGCGCCTCAGCACGGGTCAGCGCATAAGCGCTGACCATGCCCGAGGCCTAAAGCTCCCAGAAGGGAATTATTTAGATTTCTCCAGCTGAGGCGCTTCATCGCCTCGTATTTAGATAAACCAAATACTTGAAATCTATTTCCCCGGTTATGACCCCCTATGTGAAAGGTATGATCTCTGCTCTTTTCCAGACCTGCCTACAGTTGAGGATAATACGCTTCTTTATAAACACCCAGATACCCAGCAAGCTCTAAGAAACCCCCCAAAATTACCACAAAGTGTGTGTGTGTGTGTGTTACTGGGCGTGGCTTAATGTATACAACAAGAAACAAAGTCCAGAGCAACATCCAATGTGACAAAAATACAGTGAAATACCTAATATCGCTTGAAAAATGGTCATTTAGTTAACCCTTTGGCCAAAGCGTATAAGCCTGCAAGCCACATCAAGGCATGACCAAATTCGCAGGTCCTAACACTAACTGATTAAAATTCTTATTTACCTCTATAATTAGAGGAAGAATGGTCGTAGCATTGAACCAGTCACAACCAGCTGCATGAAAAGAAAGATAGAGAAAATAGGCTAAAGCGCTCCAATGCCAGGAATAAAAGAATATTGTAAGCCAAAACCACTAATCCAAGGTATAAAAAAATGAGTAATGGTATTAGTACATAATAACCACTAGTATGGGTACTATCCTCCTGAAGACAGGTGGTAGATGGTACAAGCCCACCCACAATCAGTCTCATTGGCAGGTTCCCCTGAATAATAAGCAATACTCACAAATTCTAGGAGTGGTAGGCAGGCTGTGCAGCTTCCAATATTGTAGTAAACAGGAATAAATGGAAAAACAAAGCGCACAAGCAAAAACGGAGCAGGAAGGACCCAGCATCAAAAATAGAAAAAAAAGGGCACTTTAATGTGACAAAAGACCCATCCAACGCGTTTCGAACGTCACAGCGTTCTTTTTCAAGGTAAAGGAACGCTGTGACGTTCGAAATGCGTTGGATGGGTCTTTTGTCACATTAAAGTGCCCTTTTATTCTATTTTTGATTCTGGGTCCTTCCTGCTCCGTTTTTGCTTGTGCGCTTTGTTCCTCCATTTATTCCTGCATGAAAAGAAACCTGCTTACTTGGAAGTGGGGCGGGGCAAGCTTAAACCCTGTGAGGGTGGGCCACTGACCTCAAACAGCTGAGACAAGCTGGACAAAGTCAATAAACACACAGATACCAGCAAGCCTCTAAGCTGTTTTGGAGGTCAGTGGCTCCTCCCTCCCAGCGTTTAAACTCGCCCCTCCCCACTCTCCAAGTAAGCAGGTTTTCTTTTCATGCAGCTGGTTGTGACAGGTTCAATTCTAGGACCATTCTTACTCTAATTATAGAGGTAAATAAGAATTGTAATCAGTTAGTGTTAGGACCTGCGAGTTTGGTCATGCCTTGATGTGGCTTGCAGGCTTATACGCTTTGGCCAAAGGGTTAACTAAATGACCCTTTTTCAAGAGGTATGTATGTATGTATGTATGTATTTCACAGTGCATTTTGTCACATTGGATGTTAATACGCTTCTTTACCTGAGACAATTGGAAGAGGATCTGGGATAGGCTCTAGAAAGCCTTTCTCGCTCACTGTCCCACACCTCGGGAACGCCCTTCCACTCGATTTTAGTTATTTTTATTTATAAAATGTTTTACAGGAAGTAATACATTGAGAGTTTGCCTCTCGTTTTCAAGTATGTCCTGGGCATAGAGTTAAAATGACAAATAATTCATGGTTGCAAATACAGTTTCATTAGTGAACAGGGTATACATTATATACAAGACATTGCATGCACAGTTAAAGATAATATATTTTATGGTGTATGAAACAGTTACAGACCAGATTAAAATGTGAGACAGCCTTAGATTTGAAAGAACTTAAACTGGTGGTGGATGTGAGAGTCTTTGGTAGGTTGTTCCAGTTTTGGGGTGCACGGTAAGAGGAGGAGGAGCGGCCGGATACTTTGTGAGCCTTGGGACCATGGAACAGTCATGTCAGATCTCATGTAAGTGCTGCATGTGGTAGGGATGAGGAGCTTGTTCAGATAGATGGGTAGCTTGCTCAGAAAGTATTTGAAGGCAAGACAGGAAAGGTGAACGTGCACCTAAACTCAAGTGATGACCAATCTAGTTCTTTGAGCATTTCGCAGTGATGTGTGTTGTAGTTGCATTGGAGAACAAAACGGCATATTGAATTGTAGAGGGTGTCAAGTTTGCTAAGCTGGGTTTGGGGTGCCGGGCCATATACTATGTCTCCATAGTCAATAATTGGTATTAGCATCTGCTGTGCAATACGCTTTCTGACCAGCAGGCTTAGGGAGGATTTGTTCCTGTAAAGTACAACTAGTTTGGCATAGGTCTTGGTTGTCGGGGTATCAATGTGCATCCCGAATGTTAAATGGGAGTCAAACCATATGCCCAGGTATTTAAAACTAGTAACAGGAGTTAGGGTGGTATTAGCGTTGGTTCTGATCTGGAGCTCAGTCACTAGAAGCTTTAAAAATGTAGTCTTGGTCCCAAATACCATTGTTTGTCTTGTCAGTGTTTTAAAAACAGTTTGTTTTGGGAAATCCAGTTTTCGAGTCTCAAAAAGTCAGACTGAAGTATGTGTTGAAGGTCGGAGAGGCTATGGCTGTGTGCATATAGGATTGTGTCATCTGCATACATGTGTAGTTTGACAATATACTAGCACCCTCTCTAGCCACCTTTTTTAATACCCATCTTAAAACCCACCTCCTTAACGAAACATATGAGTGGCTGATACTATACACCTCATACATCGACCGTGGTCCCTTAAAGATGCACTTACTAGAACACCCTCTTTCTGTCTGTACGTTTTCCCTACTTACCAATTAGATTGTAAGCTCTTCGGAGCAGGGACTCCTTTTCCTAATGTTACTTTTGTGTCTCAGGCGCTTATTCCCAGTATGTGTTATATTATTATGTCACATGTCTTACTCCTGTGAAGCGCTATGTACATAGATGGTGCTATATAAATAAAGATATACATACATAATGGGATGATTGAACTGCGATTTGGGAATCCATTAGGAAGGTATTCATAAACCCACTGAGAATAGCAGTAAACTTATTTTCTAGTGGTACCGTAGGCCCGTAATATTGTGTTTTTATAATAAACTAGCTGATATACCCGGCGTTGCCCGGAATTTACCCCCCTTCACAGGTGGGTGTGTCCCCCCCTCCTTCACAGCTGCGGTCTCCCCTCCCTGCACCCCACATGACAGTCCAACCCCCTGTACCCCACATCACTCTCCCCCCCCTGCACCCCACATCACTCTCCCCCCCCTGCACCCCACATCACTCTCCCCCCCCCTGCACCCCACATCACTCTCCCCCCTGCACCCCACATCACTCTCCCCCCTGCACCCCACATCACTCTCCACCCCCCTGCACCCCACATCACTCTCCACCCCCCTGCACCCCTCATCACTCGCCACCCCCCTGCACCTCACTTCACTCCCCTGCACCCCACATCTGTCTCTCCCCCACCTGCACCTCACATTATTCCTCCCCCTGAACCGCACATCATTCCCCCCCCCCCCCCCCCATGCATGACCCCCTGGTCCTCGCTAGCAGCGGTTTCAGATGTCCCTCTCCTCGAAATGTAAGGTAAGGGATTCAGGGAGGAGAGGGACTCCGTGGTGTGGTGTGGCTGGCCCCGTCCTCCATCTGCGGCCGTAGTGCAGCATGGAGCGATCGGTGGGCTGGCAGGAGCAAGAGAGGGCCGGGACTCCAGTTGGTCTCCAGCGTGGCGCCACCCCCGCCCCCCCCGCCCCCCACACCGCTGTCTGCAAGCGGGGAAGCCAGGGGGAGAGTGTACTCGGTAGGAGCGGCTGTTAGTGTTGTGACCGGGGGGAGGGGGTTTGTGGTGGGGGAGAGGTGAGGCTGCGGCCATTTGGAGCGCACATAACATAAGTGCGTAGGTAATGTGCGGAGCGCACATGTGAGTTGGTGTTGCGGCCATTTGGAGCGCACATGTGAGTTGGTGTTGCGGCCATTTGGAGCGCACATGTGAGTTGGTGTTGCGGGCATTTAATAAAACAATTATTAAGTGCATAGGTAAAGCTAGCGGTGATGATTTAATGCGGGAAGTAGTGAATAATTTAGTACTTGAGCGGAGCACATGTCAGTTGGTGTTGCGGTAATTTTATAAAATAATTGGTAACTGCGTAGGTAATGTGCGGAGCGCACATGTGAGTTGGTGTTGCGGCCATTTTATAAAACAATTATTAAGTGCGTAGGTAAAGCTGGCGGTTATGATTTAAAGTGTTTACACAGGATGGAGAAAGTGGGCATATTAATATGTAAAGTGTGTGCTGTGTGTATGATGGGATGAGAGTGAGTGTGTGTGAACATATACAAAAAGGGGAATGTTAAATATGTCAAGTGTGTGTTGTGTGTGTATGATGGGATGACAGTGAGTGTGTGGTGTGTGTATGATGGGATGACAGTGACTGTGTGTGTAACGGGAATTTAAAAGTGGGCATATTAATACAGTATGTAGGAAGGGGAATTAGAAAGTGGTGAATTTGAAAGTGGCCATATTAATATGTAGGAAGGGGAATTTGAAAGTGGGCATATTAATAGGCATATTAATATGTAAAGTGTGTGTGTGTGTGTGTGTGTGTGTGTGTGTGTACACACACAGGGGTGAGAGTGTGAGATGAACTTAGATATTTTTTAAAGTGGGCATATTAATAGGCATATTAATATGTAAAGTGTGTGTGTGTGTGTGTGTGTGTGTGTGTGTGTGTGTGTGTGTGTGTGTGTGTGTACACACACACACAGGGGTGAGAGTGTGAGATGAACTTAGCAAGGACTCTGCAGGGCTTCTGTGGGGGTATGCTGTCAGTGCAAGTGTGTGACAGTGAAGTAGGTGTGTGTCAGTGATGTCAGTGTAAGTTTTGGCCAATGACAGTCGTGTGGGCGGTGTGTTCACCGTGGGGCGTACCTCTTGGGCAATGACAGTCGGGCTGGGCACGGACCAATCACATTCACCGCAGCTAGTACCAACCTTTGATTTTATATATTAAGATATGTTGGAATAAATTATTTATTAGCATTGTACACACACACACACACACACACACACACACACACACACACACACACACACACACATTTCAGCTGCGGTCGCGGCGCAAAATCTTTATTTTCCTCATCTTCCCCCCCTGTCGGCCGGTTTCTCGCTCGCTGCCGCGTGCGCAGCAGCAGCAGCACCCTCTATAGAACAGCCCTTACTCCGAATAGACTAAAGTAAATATACCCAGCTTCTTCCCTGATATGCTTCAGTAGGTAGTGCTGTATCTAGCAGTGGTTACGAATCTTATGCGACCGTTAATGGAACCCTGGGTCTGATCCTCACACCAGATCCTTGGTCAGCCCTGCTGAATAGGCCTATCCCAAATATCTAGATCTGATAGCTTTATATCATTTGTTTTCCCCTACGACATGTTTGAGTTGCAGCCAATTGGAAGCAACCAGCTCCTGAAATTTCTCTAATCCTTAATAAAATGCAGAAAATTACCTGGGAGCCGACATCAGATCCTGCCTCGGTAATAGAATCCATGTGGTTCTGGTAGTAGGCATGAAACACTTTTACACGGTAATGCAGAGTTTGTGTCTACTTCCAGATATCCAGATTGTAGCTTTTACACTTTACCCTGGAGATGTATAAATAAGAACTTTTAAGTTGAATGCGAACCAGCTATCATCCCCAACCCCCTAGTTCATGTGCTCCACAAAAATCTGATGGGGAAACTACTCAATGTTCGTGAAAATAACGTAAGTGAGTGCGCATGTGCAGAAGCATCCGCCGTTCTCTGTGCATGCGCAGAAGGGGCCTCCTTATTCCGCGCATGCACAAAAGCTTCTGCCATACTCCGCATGCGCAAAAGATCCCGTCCGACTCTGCATGCGCAAAAGGCCCAGTACGACTCCATGGATTCTCTGAAGGACACACACACACCACTGTTACCAGAGGAATTCCAAGTGAGTATAGATATAGAAGTGCAAATAGCAAACATTTTAGAAATTTACCATTATATAAGAAAGGCAGAAGTAAAAAACATTAGAGGTGTGTACACATACATGAATTGTATATAGATTAATATAATAAAGTAACTGTAATGATTATAAAATGTAAAAAAAAAAAAAATAACATATGGGTGTGTGCCGAGCTATGTATCTTACTTTAGTGATCATAAGTCAATTATATCATGTATTCCAAGTGATTTTTGTATGAACATTTCAACGCATAAATGATACACTCCAATTTCTTTTATTAAATTATAAACATCACCATCGCAAATACAATTTCTGTGACAAAACACAGAAGTTTCACTTACAATGCGTGTGTTCGGCACACAACTATTTTTTATATAGCTGACTTGACTCATGAGGTTATCATGAAGTCAGATTGCATCACCTTGTCATTTGAATGATCTGCCAGTGTTGACACGTTGCTGAGGCATATGAACTCCTAACACTGATTTAATCGGGGTCGGGCTAGTGCTTTACCCGCCTCACATCCGATCTAATCTTTCAGCCAGAGACGGGAGCTCTGTGTAACTCTGTAGAGTATTAAGCTGTGGCATAGCTTTTCAGCATGAGTGGGTCCAACCCAGACATTAGTTCTTCCAGCTGCCTGGCAGATCATAGTGCAAAAGAAGCTTTTATATATCATTCGACTTCAGGTGATCTCCGATAATACAAACGTGTCTGTGTTACAGTGATTTGAATTGACCGTGAAGCTTAAACAGGCGGAATGTTCTTATTTTTGTACTTGGCCATAAAGACACCGCAGTATGAAGTTTGAGCGATAGTATTGAGTGATAGTAAATAAAATGTTCTCTAAGGCTGAGGACCCGCTGCGGTCAGCGGCGCACACGGGCCACCAGTACCTTACCCCCAGTCAAGTTGTCCCCGCTGCCTCCTTCCGATGTGGCTGACTACGTGCGGTGTCACGAGTCGGCCGTCCGGAACTACAAGGCTTTGGTGATCAGAAGCGCCGACGCGTCACGTGGTACGCCGGGGAGGAACTTGCCATAACACGAGTGCTTTACAAGGAAGCCAGTTAATGTACTGTTCTACGGATTGCGCAAAGTGGTGACATTACGTGAAGGCAGTTGGCTCATATCAGTGAATGCCTGCAAATGTACCTGTGCTTATTACTAGCCCATGTTGTGTCTATCCAGTCATAACCCCAACCCCCTCCACACCTCTCCCTGGGCTCAATGGCTGCGCCCCAAAAAAAAGGTCACTGCAGATCGCGGTGCAGTGACTTGCACGCGCCGCCGGCAAGCAAGACGGTCGTGCAGGCGCGGGCAGCAGGTCCTCAGCCTAACAGTGCAGCGGTTTGACTTTGACAACACAGACTACATGGAACAATGGGCGACAGTTTTTTATTTTTATTCTTTAAACGTTTACACTTGTATTTGTGATGTGCCGCTGTGCCTAATTCTTGAGAAAAATGATAAATAATTATTCATCTGTTATTATAATCTGACAAACTTTGTGCAATATCAAAACCTGTCTTCCCCATCAAACAGCACACGCATGCATGGATTTTCTATGGTTTGTGCTTTAAATGTATTATTTGGGTTTAAAATGGCCATTAAACGTGCTACGATTTTGAAGTAAATATGGAAAATGTTAGTGTTATATGGCTGGATTATTTCACTGCAGGGCTCCGACGTCAGGCTACACTATTTTAAAATTGCATCATAAAAGTGCTTGGGTGTAAAAGCCTCAGCAGTAGTCACTAGATGGATCTACTGTTAACATTATTATTTTATATTTTTTAGTTTGAGCTATGGAGCTGGACACCCTTCCCACTCTGAAACGGAACTTCTACACAGACAGACCTACGCAGCCACCCATCAGCTTCCTGGATATGCCACAACACACCACCCCACAGGTAGGTACCTCTTTAGTTCCCGGTTTCCTCTCCTGGCTTCCCCTTACATGGAAATAGAAATGAAAGACGCGCTAATATTTTGCCTGCAACTCAGTTGGTTTGTTAGAAATGCAATGCATTACTTTGCATAGGTAATAAGAAAGAGTCCTACAACAAAGGGAATCGTTAAACATTGGAGAATGAAACTCCCAGATCTATAAAGCTTAGTCTCAGTAGTGGTAAAGAATGGGCAGCATAGTAGTAATTGCCTTTGATGTCAAACTTATTTTATAGAGCCAATGTCAGGGAATGTTAACTTCTTGTACAGTGAGCAGTGCACCAAAATGATGGGGGCAAGTGTGTATTTGGCGCTGTGAATTCATTGTACAGAACTGTCGAAATAATGAAATGTGACCGTTTCTATGAATATAATTGGCAGTCTCTAGCCCACAATCTAATGCAGGTGTTCCCAACTCCTGTCCTTGAGGGCCACCAACAGGTCAGGTGTTAAAGATATTCCTGCTTCAGCACAGGTGGCTCAATCCGTGACTTAGAACGACTGAGCCACTGATTTGGGCCACCTGGGCTGAAGCAGGGTTATCCTTAAAACCTGGCCTGTTGGTTGCCCTTAAGGACAGGAGTTGGCCGCCCCTGATCGAATGTATTAGGAGATCAAGGATTTAAACACTTTTTAGCGGTCGGGGATCAACAACACTTTACTCTTCTGTGCACTGGCAGAAAAAATGTCGCTGTTCAGGATTCTCACCAACTTGGAGCTCCTAACTCTTCTTAGGCACACAGCGCTGAGGCACTCAGAGAGGCCACTATTACACAATGTGCAAAGCGAGACCAGCTGAGGCACTCAGAGAGGCCACTATTACACAATGTGCAAAGAGAGACCAGCTGAGGCACTCAGAGAGGCCACTATTACACAATGTGCAAAGAGAGACCAGCTGAGGCACTCAGAGAGGCCACTATTACACAATGTGCAAAGAGAGACCAGCTGAGGCACTCAGAGAGGCCACTATTACACAACGTGCAAAGCGAGACCAGCTGAGGCACTCAGAGAGGCCACTATTACACAATGTGCAAAGAGAGACCAGCTGAGGCACTCAGAGAGGCCACTATTACACAATGTGCAAAGAGAGACCAGCTGAGGCACTCAGAGAGGCCACTATTACACAATGTGCAAAGCGAGACCAGCTGAGGCACTCAGAGAGGCCACTATTACACAATGTGCAAAGAGAGACCAGCTGAGGCACTCAGAGAGGCCACTATTACACAATGTGCAAAGAGAGACCAGCTGAAGCACTCAGAGAGGCCACTATTACACAATGTGCAAAGCGAGACCAGCTGAGGCACTCAGAGAGGCCACTATTACACAATGTGCAAAGAGAGACCAGCTGAGGCACTCAGAGAGGCCACTATTACACAATGTGCAAAGCGAGACCAGCTGAGGCACTCAGAGAGGCCACTATTACACAATGTGCAAAGAGAGACCAGCTGAGGCACTCAGAGAGGCCACTATTACACAATGTGCAAAGAGAGACCAGCTGAGGCACTCAGAGAGGCCACTATTACACAATGTGCAAAGAGAGACCAGCTGAGGCACTCAGAGAGGCCACTATTACACAATGTGCAAAGAGAGACCAGCTGAGGCACTCAGAGAGGCCACTATTACACAATGTGCAAAGCGAGACCAGCTGAGGCACTCAGAGAGGCCACTATTACACAATGTGCAAAGAGAGACCAGCTGAGGCACTCAGAGAGGCCACTATTACACAATGTGCAAAGAGAGACCAGCTGAGGCACTCAGAGAGGCCACTATTACACAATGTGCAAAGCGAGACCAGCTGAGGCACTCAGAGAGGCCACTATTACACAATGTGCAAAGAGAGACCAATGACGTAAGGTACCAGGAGTAAAAACAAACCTTTTTATTCCTGTCCAATAACTTTTAAGAGCTAGATTTCCTCCCCCCGCCCCACAACTGGGTCAGGAAAGTCCTCGGGCTGATAGATGCCAGAAATGCAGAATACAAATCAAATAAACCACTAGAATGTAAACAGTTGAAAACCGGCGCAGCACAAAAGTTGCTTGTTCTTTAAATCCTCCGTTAACGAAAAGCATTCTGAAGAGTTACTGCCATTATTTTTATTGGCGCGGTTTAGACTATTCCTGCTGTGAAGTGCGGAATCCAAACGCATCTCTTTCTGTAATTGCCTGAAAAATGCAGTTGTTTTTATTTATAATTTAAAAAACTACAAAAAATAAATTTACCTCTCACAAATCTGTGCAGCGTACAAAATAGACTGCCTCCTTGGTCATTTGCATACGTCGTTATTCATTCATCTTACCTCTGGACAGTGTTAATGCAATTACAAGGGAATGTTAAATATCTTAGCGCAAGTTGCCAGGAAGATATTAAACATTCCATTGTAATTCTCAATGTCGGGATCGGTAATATTGCACTCTTAATTAATGTAAGTGATTAGAACACACAACTTTATTTTTATTCCCCACCTCGTTTAGGTCTATCGGGCCTGTTTGATACCGGCCTGCATATGGCTGGTGGTAACACTACAGAAGCTTCCGTGATGAACTTTCTCTCTGCAATTGAATCTCGGACTGCCCAAGCCGCTTCATCAGGGACCACTCTCCTGCCGCAGTTCCGCGCTCCATCATGGCAGACAGGTAAAAATACGCTTTCATACAACAAAGGCTTTATAGTTAAGGGATGCTTGCGCGCGTTCCTTTTTAGGATCATGTACGTACTTATTTGAACGATGTACAATGCAAAGTAAACAAAGTGAAGTGCGCTAATATAGCAATAATAAATATAAAAGTATATATCTAAAACTAAAAAGTATAAAGTGAATAGAAGTCTAACTATTGCTTAAATAGATTTAATATGCAACTAATCATATAAAACTTGTGCTCAAGGTAAATGAGTGCAATGGCAAAGTGAAAAATTAAAAATGCGAATATATTAAGTGTTGGATCACATATAAAAAATTAAAATGGTGATGGTGGGAAAAAAAAGCTCTTAAAGACAGACCAGTCTGTGAATTAGGACAGAGGGAAAAAAAAATCACCCAGAATCCAATTGTCAAAATGCAATCAATTTACTACTGATGGATATAATGAAACAAATAAACATAATTAAACACAAGATAAAAGCACAATACAGAATAGTATATCTGTTTTAACCATCTAGTTACCAGTAGGTATTGGATTGAAACGGAGCAGGGACCACTGAAATGAAAAGGTTTGTTTTTTTTTGCAATTGTTCAGCAGAATTGGACCTCAGGAATTTCCGCTTTTAAAGCGGAATAAGTATTTGGGGAAAAACGCACATGCCTAATAATCCAGAGTAATTTGGGTGAATGTCAGAGGTCCAATTCTGCTTAACCATTGCAAAAAACTTTCATTTCAGGGGACCCTGCTCAGTTTCAATCTAATACGTACTGGTAACTAAATGGTTACAACAAATATATTGTCCTATATTGTGCCTTTATTTTGTGTTTTATATTATGTTTTTTATTTGTTTAATTATATCTGTCATCAGTAAATTGATTTGCATATTGACAATTGGACAATACAAAGTAATAGATATTCCTGCCCAATATTTTGATTATAATCCATTTGGTTAGTCCGCCATTTTGTCTGTTTCCCTCCCGGAGCCCTAATTTTTCTAAAAAAAAATTGCGGGCTGGATATTTTATTTTCATTTATACTTCGTGAACAAAACAAATGAGATATTTTCTCACCATCGTACCAAACACACATGTATAAGTCTAGTGACTCGTGCTGCTGTACAGAACATGTATGTATTTGTAGAGCGCCATCCATGTACATAGTGCTTAACAGCAGTAACACATGTGACCTAATGAAACATAATGGGAAGAAACGCTTCAGACCTCAAATTAAACAATAGGAAAAATGTCCCCTGCCCTGAGGAGCTTACAATCGAAGGATATAAATGTAATTAACTCTCTACTGAACCAATGTCCTCATTTGTAGGTGCTGAACACAAGCTTTCTAGGCCACAAAAAAAATCATTCTTCAAAACCATCATTAATTGTCTTGCATAGAAACGTGCATTCTAACTTTTATATTAAATGGAGTAGTGTAAAAGCTATTAATTACACATGAATGCGTTACGTTTGTATATTTATTTACCTGTGTTTTTATATATACTTTTTATCATGCACGTTAAGATGATTTGTCTTGACATCCTTTCCACTTTTTTAGCTGGTGCTGGGTAGCAGCGCTAAGTATTCTGTACCATGAGAACCCATTCTAACTTTGTGTTGCACTTTCAGGCATGCATTCCTCGACAGCAGCAGAACTGTTTGTTACCGGAGCATTGCAAACATCTGGAACGTTTCCAACATCTGCGCTCTCAGCCTATCAGCACCCAAATACATTTAGCTCTAGGAACTTTGCCACTACCCCATCTTTAAGCCTTCAAGATGGAACTTTCAGTGCTGCAACAAACGGTCTGCTTTCTCCCCATGACTCCCTACTGCAGCTCAAGTCATCACAGACACCAACCGCTTTGACATTCGAACGTCTTGGCGGCGCTGTTTTAAGTACCAGCATCCCACAATCTTCAACATATCGATCTGCTCAAGAGTCGGCACCCCATCTCTTGCAGCCCCAGTTCAGTTTGTTGCCTTCCTCGCTCGGAGGGTCCCAGCAAACTGCTCAGCCATACAGTACATCAGTCTTCACTGGTTCCACCGCCTCCATCGAAAGAGCACTCCAGAGGGAATGTAGTGTTATTAAACACCATCAGAGGCCTTCAAGTACACAGTCTGTTCAGGCGCAACTATCTGGTACTCAGCATTCCTTACAGAGTTATTTAACAAGTGCAAGTGGAGTTGCTTTGCAGGATGCATCAAGACAGTCTGCTCTATTATGTGCTCCACTCGGAGCTCTTACTCAGGTGAGCAATGGTGGACCAGTGCAGAAAACCTCTCAAGTTTCAGTGGAACTATCTCAATCTTACCCATCTGTCATACCATCTCCTGGTTATCCTCCTTCTTCTACAAAGGCAAAAAACTGCCCGACCAAGGCACCTCCACGGTCATCAAAGACCCCCAAATCTCAGAGTGTAGTTTCCCCTGGACATACCCAAAGTTACACCAAGTCTTCACAGAACCAGAGTTCTGTAATTTCAAGCCAAACACAAGCCTATTCCACCGCACAGTTACCTAGTCTTCTGTCTGTAAGCCAATCCCCGAACTATGTTTCAACACAGTCACCAAATTTGCCATCTGTCAGTCAATCACAAGTCTTCTCTACAATCAAATCGGAGAAGCTGCCTCCGTTGTACAAACCGCTGACCACGTTCTCTAGCCAATCACAGACCATAACCTCTGGCAGTCGTACACTAAGTTACTCATCGGATCAGCCACTTGCCCTATCTTCAGTTTCAAGTGAGAACTACTCTGATCAAACAAGAGATTTGTCTTCAGCTAACCAGTCTCAAAGTTATACTTCCAGTAACACTCAGGGTTTAACTCCAGTTAGTCAATCACAGGTTAGCTATTCATCTCAATCACAAGTAATGTCACCAGTAAGTCCTTCAGAAAGTTATGCTTCAGGACAAAACCTACCACTGTCGTCTCCATCGCTTCCATTTTCTGCTTCCTCACGCGTTCAGAATTTGTCTGCTTCAAGTCCAACCCAGAATTATATTTCTATACATTCATCCCAGGGTACACAAGGTTCAACTTCACCGCAGTCTCAAAAGTTTTTGCCAACTGTTCAGTCGCCCTTTGCATCGCCAGCTCATTCACAAACATTGCAGAATAGAACCTCTGCAGACTCCAAGTCCTACGTCAAAAGGAAATCTGAAGCCAACTTGTATGCTTCAGTAAAACAAGAAGAGAAGTTTCCGATTCAGGATTTACAGGCATTACAGCAGCAGTCTTCTCTTGAATCCTCTACCCAAGGACTAAGCGATAGTGAAATAAATGTACATGAAACGGCCTACAGTGTTTCGAAGGGTGACGACCGATATTCTCAAAGTGTTATCAAAAGCAATTCCCGGCTGGAGGATCAGGTTCTTGGTCTTCAAGGATCAAAAAAAAATGAGCGAATGATCAGTCCTGGGACGCACATGACCCAACATGTTGGCCATATCAATAATTCATCTGGGCATGATGCTAAAAAGGCAGCGGACTTGATACAGTCCACGCAAGTAAGCGCTAAAGATCTAAGTCAACATGCCATGTTGCAAAAGGTGCACGAAACGAAGTTGCAGGAACAGTCGAGTTTATCCCCACAGATTCAGGCTCATGCGTTAAGGCATTCGCAGCACCTGCAATTACCAGGTGCACAGGTGCTGCTGGATTCTGGCTGTGACTTGCAATTGTTTCAGCAGTCTATTTTACAGCCAAATTTGGGACAAGCAAAGACCTCTGCGTCAATGCAACGAATTCATAGTCCTCACCAGTTCCTTCAAATGGACGGGCATATTATTCAAAGCAACGGAGCTCAGTCTCAACAATCGCTACACTCTCAAGTTTCTGAAGGTATTAAAATGGACACCTCGGAAGGGAAACATTTGCAGCCACATTTGACAGCAAAAGATCATTTCAGCCAGAGAAGTAGGCTTGATTCGAAGAATCAGTTTGACGCTCTCAATCCGATGTGTTTCACAGAGTCCATGCTGCTCAGTGATGAAAGGAACTTTTTGTCTCATGTTGATGACATTTTAGCAGCTACAGCAGCTCATGAGTTTGCCAAGTCTTCTAGCGAAGAGAATCAGTCTGTCAAAAATAGCGAGGATTCAAAGTCCCGCTTCCAGTCTATCAATGTTAGGCACGTGTCCCCAAACTTTACTTCCACAAAGCAGCAAGACCTAAACAATATTTCATTAAATGGTGGCCAAATGGCAATAAATCTTTCTGCAGCGCAGTCCAAAAATGTAAGTCTTGATCAAGCGCGTATTCAGCCTTTAGAGCAAGACTTATCAAGTGGAATGGGTTCACCAGTGCTTGGTCCTGGCCAAGATGAGCAAGAGAAGAGTTCTGAAATCATTAAGAAGCATTCTAATACTAGCCAGGACTCTAAAGATGGTAACGATGTCACAGATCACCGCAGTTTAAGGGATTCAGAATTTATGTCCAGTAGCAAGAGTCTCAGTGGAGAGAGTGCTGCCTCGGAAGGGGATTTTCTCATGGGTGCTGATGACGGTGGAGCAGCTGTTCAAGGCCAGCATCTACAAAAAAATGATCCTCATACTAGTGGCCACACAGAAGATGACTGCCAAGACCTAGCACACGATGGCCTTCAAAAGATCAAAGGAAAAGACCAGATGCCGATGAAACATTTTTCAGAAGATGAAAATGCGAATCTGAAGCACATGAAACGTAACTTGCAAATGAAACGCCCCATTCCCAAGGGACCTGATGTATGTATGCAATACTCCTCACATGTTTCTGAAGGCTATTATGATACTTACCAGCACCAGGAAAGGATGAGGCAAAAAATAAAGGAAGTAGAAGAGAAACAGCCAGAAGTCAAGACCGGTTTCATTGCATCTTTCTTAGACTTCCTAAAAACTGGACCCAAGCAGCAGTTTCTAGCTCCTGCTGTGCGTGTGCCCAACCGGAACAGGCGGCCATGTACCCCAGTAATAAGGCCACCATGCCCTAGTCCCCAGCCTCCGGCTGTGGCAGCTCCTTCTCCTGAGCTTGGCAGCACGAGCCCTCCCAAAAAAGCAGAAGAGGAGTTTAAGAAGAACCTGGAGGCCCTGCCTTCCTTCTCTTCTGATGACGATGATTCTGTGGGAGGCAACCATGATCTTCAGAAGAGCATATCCACCGCGCTATCTGCTCTGGATGAGACTTCAGATAAAAAGAACAAAGCAGGTACAAGTAGCCCTTTTCTACAGCAGCTGGTCAGGTCAGCCTTCTTTTATTTCTGTTTGGTGTCAACGCCAAAAATGCTAGGATGTTCTCTCTATTCTAAGCATCTTTTATTACAGTTTGTGAAGGATACAGGGCATTCAAAGCAGCTAGTGGGTAAACTGATGTAAATAGGGACAACAGCCAAGTGGCTTTTTGGGAAAATGTTTCACGTTTGAACAGGGTAGATGTACATTGCATTTATTTATATTATTCTATTAACTTTAAGATGGGTTTGCAAAAATAAACTACTACAGTGCTATTAAGCCATTTTGAATCCAGAGGTTGTGGTACTTAAGAAAAGTATTATGTAATGATTTTTCCTCTACAAATGAACACCTTTTTATGGACGAGCATGAGTGTTTTGGTCCATCTAACAGTGTAACGTAAGGCATTCCTTCACCTGCTGCCCCCCACACCCCTCTCCTCATTGCAGTTGTGGCCATTGCTGCTGCATGTAGCAGTTTGTACATTGTTCCCTCGGCTGCTTTATGCCACCGTGCTGATCAGTGCACCCATGCCCCTCTCCTGTGCTAATCACTGCTCAGTGCGAGGAGCAGGACAGCATTAATCAGCAAACTGGCATTAAACAGCTGCCCGAGGGGGGGCAGGGACAAACTCCTACTCGTGGGAGTAACGTGCAGCTCAATTAGAGGGCCCCAGCACTAGATCATGTTGCCACCACTGACTCAAGGCAAGAAAATAAATACAGAAGAAATCTTCAGCCTCAAGCGAGAGGTTTTCCAGAAAATAAAATAATTACAGAACAGGAGAGATGAATGACATGCTTCTACGTTACAGAAAATATCCGTTTTGCAATAGCCATACTGTAGCTTGTGTGGGTGGGTTTCATTTGTTTTGCACTGGCATTTGGGGTTCTTTGTAGCTGGTTGCTTGTGGGAATAGAGCAGGTAAGATACCCAATTATAAAGAATTGTTTGGATGCTGACGATCTACATGCATGGTGTATTCACCATTACTTTAACTTTATGAAGCTACTCCACAGTCTTGTGAGCTAGAGCTATAATGATATAAAAAAAGATGTGGATGCCCGCGTTTGTAATCGATATTGTAACAAACTTTTTCAATCGGTTAAAAGCCTGTTGCAATATAAAAGTTGAGAAATGGAGCAGGGTGGTCAAAAAAGGAGCTGAAGTCTTTTGTCTGAAGTATGGCTCTTTTTTGCCACTTCTTCTTTTTGAAGGTACTATTCATATCACTTCCATGTGCTACTCCTAACATGCTCTTCCCTAATCCTGTGCTGTGTTGTACTGGTAATGTTATTCCGTTACAGCCATTTCCAACCCAGTGTTTTGGCTGCTTGCTTGCTACACTCGCACATTTCTAAGGATCCGGATTCCTTGGCATCCTTGCGTTAGTTACACAGCTGCACCTGGCCCCGTGGCTTCAACGTGTTAGGTGTTTTCTTTATATACTATGAGAGTAAAAAACACACGAATGTTGATGGTCGCTGGTATAATACACAAGAAGTGGTTATAGACCTGCTTTAAAAGGTCATGTTAATCCTTTTAGAGCCTGAAGCCCACAGCATATTAGAGTAGAACAGGGGTGCTCAAGTCGTCGCCCACCCTCCCCCCCCCCCCTCCCCAACAGATAAGGTGTTCAGGATATCCCTGCTTCAGCACAGGTGGTTCAATCAGAGGCTGTCAAAGACTGAGCCTCTGATTGAACCACCTGTCCTGAACACCCAACCTGTTGGTGACTCTTTGTGACTGTAGTTGGTTACCCCTGGAGAAATGCATGGCAGGCCTGTCCTTGAAAGGTGAAACTTTTCTGTTTACCTTCTGTGAACATGTTGAAATAAACTGTAGTGTAGTGTGTTTAAAGTGGGGTTTTTTTTTTTGTTGTTGTTATCGTCTAACAGAATCTGACAAGGCAGCAGCTTTGGTAAAACAAGAGTCCTCTCCTGCTTCTTCCCCAATGAATGCTCAAGAGAAATCCAAAGCATCAGATTCTCATAAAGCTGCTCAGCCTGAGACCTCCCAATGTGAGCTGCTGGCCAAGTCACAAGATGATATTGCAATTGAAGGCTTCACAGACGAGGAAAACTCTGAAAGTGGAGGAGAGGGAATTTACAGGGAGCGAGACGAGTTTGTGGTGAAGATTGAAGACATAGACTCTCTAAAGGTAATGTTTCCATTCCCATATAACATTAAAACTGTATGGGGTTTTTGTAATCCCTTGGTCTACTTTGGGACAATTGTGTGCATCAGTGAGCTGTAATATGGTCCCAATATATAAGAACGCCGTTTCCGGCTGGGTGCTTCATGGGGGGTGACGTTTGCCTGGCTTGTATGGTGTTTGACCGATGGTTTTGTCAGTAAGCAGCGCCTACTGTTCTATTACAAAATCATTCAAGATCTTTTAAAAAGAAATTAAAATCGACACGCGCTGGCCAAATCTTTTCATTCTAAATTTACATTTTTGAGTAGTTTTGTTCTTTCGAGGTTCTTTCCTGCTGCTGATGAGCTGGAGGTCTTGAGTGGCCCGTGACAACCTGTAGGATCAAAGATTTCAAAAGATTATGAATGGGTTTGTGGGTCTAATAGGTTTAGTGAAAAATAGAAATCCTATATAAAGAATTGCATGTGGATTATATGGGACTCTGGGAGGTTCACTGCATTTTGAAGCCTTGCTCTTGTTTTCTGAAGCTTGACAATTATGGTTCGGGATGACGCTTGTCTTATGAGCCGCTCGCATTTTTGTATTCTAGGAGGCATTACGTGCTGGAAAAGAACCCCCTGCTATTTGGAAAGTGCAAAAGGCTTTGCTGCAGAAGTTTGTCCCCGAAGTACGAGATGAACAGAGGGAGTTTGCTGCAACGAACAGCGTAAGTAAAGTAGTTACATGGCATAGAACATTGTAGGATTAATATATGCAAGTAAGTTGTGCTCCTTCCTAAATCAAATCAAACCGTAAATATTTTATGAATTGCTAAAAACATTTGTAGTCTTGCTCTTTTTAAATCGCGGCCCAAAAGGACAAAACGGCATTCAGTGGATTCCACGGATACTGCATCTTGCTTGATCAAGACTGGGCCCCTACTAGAACAAAGGTTCTCGGGAATCCATGTAATAAAATGGCTAGGAAGCCAAGTGACACACCCTCTAAGGGTCACTACCTGGAATCCGTGTCTGCAGCACGCAACCACTGTATGACATGAGAATGGGCTAAAGGAGGTAGATTTGGGGATCTATGGAAAACATGACGGCCACGTTCTGGGGAAATCATTGTAATGGCTTCTAAATTAGAATACACCATTGTGTTATCCGATGCCTGTGTATAAAGGTTTTTGTATTTTTAAAGTATTCTATATATACTGAACATATAAGCAGAGTAGTGGACCTGGTAATGAATTAAAACTGCTGTGTCCCTTAATGTGTGTTTTGTTTGTATTTTTTTGTTTGTTCCCATTTTGTGTAGTACCTTGGATACTTCGGTGATGCAAAAACAAAGTATAAGCGAGTATACGTGAAGTTTATTGAGAACGCGAATAAAAAGGAGTACGTGAGAGTTTGTTCACGAAAGCCTAGAAGCAAAACTGCACCTCTTGTAAGGTACTTGTATTTACTATTAATTAGAGCTGCGGTTAGCGCGTCATTTAATTTCATGTTGCCTAGGTCCCAGTGTTGGTTGGCTCTCTGCTCTTGGGGAAAGCACAGCCGACGGGTTCTAATAAAGTGGCTTATTGTATGGGCTCCAGGAGGCTGATTGTATCGCTATTGGCCAAGACTCCCATTGACTTGAAAGTGGTTCATTTACAAGATGCATTTCAAGTGTTTTTTGTGTAGATTCAGTTACACGGTCATTTGTTTTATTTTGGTCCTTGGAGAGAATGCTTCTTTTTAAGACGTGTTGGCATCAAAACATTATTATTTTTCAACAGAACTTCTCATACAAAGGTCAGTGGGACCCACAAAGTGGCCGAAACGCCTCCACCAAAATTTGTACCGGCAAAGGTCGCACCTGTGAAACCCAAAGCCAAGCAGCCAAAGACGAGGGCTGAGCCTCCACCAAAGAAGAGGAAGCAGTGGAAGGAGGAGTTCTCATCTTCCCAATCTGATTCGTCTCCAGACATTGAAAGCGATGAGGAAGGTGAGCTTACTTCTCAACAAGTGCAGGACCTTGAGATACTAGGACAATTACAACACACTCTAAAGCTACTCCTACTAGGCCTTCTAGAATGTAGTTTAGTTATAGTAGCTGTGTACTTGAGAAAACCTATGAGGTTTCATAAGCTCTATACCCTATAAGATAATATATAAAGAATCTGAATGTTGGTCCCTGAAAAAGGTAACCTGCAACTAAATGATATCCACTAATCCCCATTGCCGAGCCCTAATGTACTCTAAACCGTCCTAAGATCTTACTGTCAATATTTCATGCCGGGATGCAGATTTTGAATATAGTTCCTTTTTTCCCCCTTGAATAATGCAAGTTCTCGACGCTTGAAACCTATAGAGATGTGAGGGGGGAGGGGAGGGGGGAGATGAACCCTAAACAACTACAAATGGGAAAAAAGCCAACTACTGTAAACACCCCCCCTCCTCCCCCGGCAGTTAAGCACTGAGTAATGCAGACGCACGCAAACTTATTTATTGCTGCGTCCCCCCCTGCTTGCTCCTCCCTGTTCTGAGCCCCCCCCCCCCTCTACCTCGCGCCAGGTGACTCGCAGCGTCATTTGACGCGTGAGTCCCCTTCACATGACCCCGCAGTGTCATTTGACGTCGCGTTGCCATGGACACGAGTGACGCTGGCAGAGTCCAGATAAGATCTAGAGTTGCAGGGGCCTGACGCGATCCCCCGGTATTTAATTTAAATGCCTCGGGAAGAGCGTGGCAACTGCCTGCGCCCCCCCCAGACAAATTCAGTGCCCCCCTGGGGGAGGCACCCCCCACTTTGCTGCAGCAGTGCGCAATGTAAGAAATAATTCATAACACAAATAGGTAATTACACTAACGACCCACTCCCAAGATGATTGACATATATAGAAACCAATCACAGTCAAAGTATGTTGGCACACCTCATACACCTTGTATTGCGCTATGCCTGTTTTTGCGGCTGTAGAGATGTCGGACAGTTCAATTTTGAATGAAGATCTGTTTAATAAGGTATAATGGGGGGTGCAGCTTCAGTTAAGTATACGTTTTTTATTTCTCTTGACTACATCTTAAAGTTTTTCTTCACTGCAATGTTTGTGTTTTTTTTGTAGAGTTTGAGCCCCCGCCACCACCACCTATTATCACTCGCTTCCTGAACACGAGAGCCATGAAAGAAACCTTCAAAGGTTACATTGAGCTACTTGTTGGCATTGCGTTGGACAGTGATATGATGCAAATCTTGGAAAAGGAAAATGGTATGCACTGCTTGCCTACCGCTGATTTATCATTTAATGTGTGTAATTCGGGAGTTCTCAATAATCCCCCAACAGCTCAGGTTTTTGAGGATATACCAGCTTCAGCACAGGTGGCTCAATCAGTGGCTCAGTCGAAGCTGGGATATCCTCAAAACCTGACCTCTTGGGGGATAATGAGGACTGGTGTAACTGGTTAGATCAAATCGATGCCTCGGTCAGACATGACCCGTCTCTAATCTCACATTGGCTATGGTCTCTACGCGAGTTAACTAGCATCAGAGGGATAACCTGTGAAGAGCTCTGATTGGAGACGGGGACTCCATCGCTGCAGACGGTGGCGTAATAAACCGCGCATGCTGCGTCAAGCCACAACCGCAGGAACAGGGTCCCCTTTTGGGAAGCGACATGGCAGCCATGCTTTCTAACCCTTTTGCTTTTTCAGATGATGTTCTTCTGCCACACATGAGAAAGATTGAAGGCATGTTAACCGAGAACAGAAAACGACTACTTACAAAATTACAATTGGATCAGTCGCTAAAGGTATAAACAATACTTAATCTATTACAGAAGCTTAATGTTACTTCTGTTGCACGGGAAAAGCATTCTCTATAAATGCGTGTCATTCAAGGACACTGGAATCTTACCTTTTTTTTTTTTTTTCAATTTTTTTTTTATTGTTTTAGAGAGACATAACAAATATATAGTCTTGGAATACATGTGATGTTTTAACAGTGTCACTTGTCCATACAACAAAGGGCATTAACAGTTCGTCATCATTACTGAAATAAAATAGTTGCTATAACACTTTTTTTGAATAAGTGTGGTCTGTCTTCCTATTTTTGGTTGTGTTAGGGAAGCAGCCGCTTCCGTAAGCGTCTCTCATGGGCTTAACAAAGGAAAGAGAAGAACGTAGAAAAGAAGAAAAAGAAGGGTGGGAGGGGTGGAAGGGGGGGGGTAGGACGAGCCCATTTGTCTGGAATCTTACCTTTTAATTACAGGGACTGGAGTTGAGCACCCGATTTATCCATTTTCATACTCCTTCTATAAAACAGTCCTGAAAATATATTTTGGGTGCCATAGAAATAGTTCATATTCTGGCAATGGAAAGTACAAGATTAGTGTAATTTCTAATATTTATTTTGTCATATTCCAAAAGATAGCAGCTTCAATTCTAGTTCACACAGACTACCTCCCTCAATACCTCCGTAAGTTTTTATTTTTGCGCATCCTGTCTGGTTTGCTCGTGTCCTTTTTGATACCAGTCACTTCCTGTGTGACGGTGTCATTTGTTCCCCAGATTAAGTGCAACAAACCATACCCCAACTCATCTGTTGCCAGAAATAGGCACGTCTTCCTTCTTCATACTATATCTTTTTGTTTTTATCAGAATGCCTTGGAGAACTTCCCTGATTTCACAGTAGCCTCTCGCGATACAAGAGGCAGAAGTGGAGCAGCTACTAGTTGCAAAATTAAGATGTCCGGCAAGTGGTATAACAAGAAATCAATGCGGCCCGCCAAAACCGCAGCAAAACCACCACAGGTATGTGCCTTATACACGGGTGCTCCAGTCCCCCATACACACACACACACCAGGTTTTAAGGATATCCCTGCTTCAGCGCAGGTGGCTCAGTCTTAGACTCTGATTAAACCACCTGTGCTGAAGCTGGGATATCCTTAAAACCGGACCTGCTTGGGGGGGAGGGGTTGGGTTTGAGGACTGGAGTTGAGCGCCCCTGTGTTAATATGTAGGAACCTTTGCAGAGCGACAGACAGGGATCCTTACAAACACGGCTTGTGCTGCTTCTAAAGACGGTCCTCAATTGACAAGCATTTTACAATCTATATCTATGGCCTGTGACAGTCCATACATGCTTGGTTCTATATAAAATGTCTGAATTCTGCAACCGTAGTTTTTCTGAACTCTTCCGATACACTCCTTCAGAAACCCATCTGAATAAGGAACTTCTACAATCTCAAATATTAGTAAAACATTAGCAATACAGATTTCCAGATATACAGGAAAGCAAAATGTATTAACTCTGGTGTACTTGGGATGGGGGTGGGGTTCTCTCAGGAGAACATCAATGTGTCTCCATATAATGGATATATCATTATCATATTCCTGGGTGATATTGATCTCAAAGTCTTATTAAAATGCTACGTACATTACAAGACCTATTTTCAAAGGATGTTTTATTGTAACAGGAGTTCACTGTCACGCCAGAAAAATCGCAGATGTGTTCGCTGTTTCACTCGCTCCACCATTACAAGTACCACATGTATCTCATATGCAAAGACGAGGTATGTATGTTACATTAGTATTATATTTTTCGCCACTTTTGGGCGCCATTTTTCCTACTGCCCCAGAAAATGGACTTGCTGCATAATGCACTGAAAAGTTTGGCACGGTGGTATTTTTTTTAAATGTTTTTTTCTTTGGCTTACAGGTTGCGATACTGTGTAATGAAGCAGCATGAGGGCTACATGCGAGTTTTTGAGACCTCATAAGTCCCATGCACGGTCTGAAAAAGACGTGGGGTCTCAAACTTATGTACCTAATTTGTCAATTACAGGCAGTCCTCAGGTATCCGACACAATGGTTTAATGTAAATGGTGTTGGATAGCGAAACGTTGTAAAGCGAAACACGTTTTCCCATAGGAACACTGTTTAAATTAAAGGTTCCGTTCCTGAAGGCATTTTTAATGCTAAAATACACAAAATATGTTACGCAGACAATAAGATATGCAGCACACACATAAATTATATACTGTATTATATATAATATTATATATTATATACACATAAACAACTTTGCAAAGCGTCGTAAGAGCGTTGGATAAGCCGTTTTGGCGTTGTAAAAATTACCATAGGTACGCATTGCATAGCGTTGGATAAGCCATTCGTTGTAAAACGAAGGCTGCCTGTAAATGGTATCGCAACCTTGCTATTTTTCACTAGTGCTAAATGCTTGTGTGCAGGTCAACGGCTCAACTGTAGGGAGCAGTATTGTGTCAAAGAACAGATTACTGTATACTCAGGCACTCGGCAAAAGAAAATGTATAATCTGATCCTGCCACTTAATTACCATTCAGAAACATCCCTTCTTTCCCTTTACCGAATATTGGAGAATTTAAGTGATTAGTTTGCATTTTCTTTCTATGATTGTAAAGGTCATACACACTCCCCCCCTTCTTCTCCCCCCCCCCCCCTAAAAAGTACGATTATATTTAAGTTGTCTGTCTCTTAACAGTGAACTTGTTTGGTGGCTGTTCCTTGTGACCTGGTTTATTCAGCTCGGTTGTTAAAAACATTTAGATGGCAAGTTCTTCTGAAAGGATTTATTGTGCCTATAAATGACTTGTACAGGCTCCTAAATAATCAATTGTTTTCATATAAATTACCAAACCGCACTGGCACTGTTAATTATAACTGGTGCTAAGGCCCTTGCCCATCAGGTGAAATACACACACATAGGAGGGACATTGAGATCAGAGCAGCACTCAAAACCTTTTACCTCATTAGTTGGAAAAAAATAATTTATCACCAAAAAAAAAAAAGTACATTTACAAAAAAGTAATATAATCAAAGCAAATAAATTAGAATTTTTTTTTTTTTTAAATCAAATTGGCAAGTTTCAAAATAGGTGCCTAATCACCCTAATCACCCCAAGGATTTCAAAAGCAACCTTGCTTCTCTGCCCTTCCTCAGGAAAGGGCAAGGAAGCCCTGAAACACGAGTGTTGCCTTGGGGTGACTAGGCACCTCTTTATTTATAAACTTGCCATTAGGCTTTTCTTTTAAGTTATTTGCCGTGATTATACTGGAGTTTTTTTTTTTTTTTTATTATTTTTTAATGTAAATTTACTTTGTGGCATTTTTATTTATTTATTTATTTCATTTTTTCCCCCCATCACTAAATTTTTCGATCGGTTGTTCCTGTCACACACGGCTTTGTCTGACCCAGCTTCTGTTTGTTCATCCTCCAGGTTTCCTCTGTTCAGAAAGCAAACCGGGACCTGCCACAAGAGGAGCTCGTCCACCACTGCTTGAAAAACATGAAATGGGTGGAGGATCTCTTCGAGAAATTTGGCGAACTTTTGAGTTGCGTGCCACCGACCTGTTCCTAAATCTCATCCTTACCTTGCTCTCCTTGCTGTAAACCTCCCTCCTCCCCCCCTCCCTCTGACAGCACTAACATACAGAAACAGGAAGCTAGACCTGCTCACATCACTTCTAACATGCCAGGCTTTTATCAGTAGACATTGCTAATGAATGTGTAGCTTGGTTTCCTGCATTTGAGGAAGCTGTGCTGACCAGAATGAGCCCACTTAATGCCTGGGCTGCAGGCAGTGCGTTTTTATCCTGGCCATTTCTTATGAAAAAAATTTTTTTGTTTTTGGTTTTTTTTAGTAAACTATTGGGAAATGCTTTATTTTTATTTTAAAGGAAACCTGTGGTTTTGTTTTTTATGTTTGTTTTTTTTTTTTTGCATAATGATACAGCATGCACTAAATATAGAATGACTTTCTTTGACTATAGAGATGACACTTAAGATGCTTTACTACAGTTTTTTCCATCCCTGTATAAACTCCCTTCCATTCCCCCCCCCCCCCTTGAAAGGTTAAAGGTGGAGGAGGTACAAGAACAATATTTGCATTTATAACGGTCAAACCACCACATTCAGAATATTGTACATTTTGTAAAACAGAGCTGGCGGGACATCACTTAAGATAACCACCATCCTTTAAATCGTAGAAATCGTTCGGCTTTATGGACTCCTTTTACAGTTTATTGTCCAGGAGACTGGGCACGGAGTTGGTGCAATCCTATGACTGCTTTTTTTTTTTTTTTTTTTTTTTTGTGTCAAATTATATTGTAATGGAAAAAAAATGACCTTGACTATTTTCCCTGTTTTGAAGAAAACTATTTTCCTTTATACTGTTTTTTTCTTTAAAAAAAAAAAAAACAAAAAAAAAAAAAATCAATTGTACATTTTATCTCACTAATAGTTGTATTTTTCACAAAGAAAATATTGTGGTTAAAATTATGTTTCATGGATCTTTGTAATACACTTTCCATTGTTTTCAGTAAATCTTATTCATTTACATGTTGATTTTACATTGTATGCAATATATCTTGAGCTAGGCTTCCCCGCCTAGATGTCGGCTACGGTGTCAACCTGCAAAAATACCTAGCCAGTTACCTTTTCTTTTAAATGTAGTTGTGTTAGACACTGCAACCATATTCTGATCCTTGGAAATAAATTCCTTACTAAAACTTGCACTTGATTTTAACCGAGTCGTTTAGCTAAATAGCTACTGTTTTTTAATTTCTCCGTGCTAACGAAGGATTTAACATTGCAAGTGAGTTGGGCTAAACGTAACTTTTATAAGGTTCTTTTCCTGAGATTTTGAGGCAAGTCGGATATCAATAATTTCTCCCCTGTAACTTATTCCAGGCCTGCAAGTGTCATTGATTTAAAGGCAATAGAGATGATCAATTATGTTCCATGCATATGTTCATTCATTTTGCACATTTCATATTAAAGTCATTTATGCAGCTGCAAGCGAATAGAATTGCCTTTCACACAACGAACGTGGAACCTCCAACTATAAAACATATTGGGTCTGTGGGACAGTTAATAGTATGTGCTTACGCCAGGGATTTTCAGGATATGGACAAAAAACAAAAGAACAAGACGCACATAGTGTAGTATAGTAAAAAATGTGACTTTATGGTTAAAAGTAAATAATTCTGCGTACATCAAGTAAGGATAAACAAGCAGTTGGTATATTGGTTTACCACACCAGGAGATGACACTGTGCGACGCCCTCGGATGGATCTCGGCATGCAATGGGTCTGGAGTCGTCTCATCTGTCCCTTACAGCGTCCTCCGTTTATGGGTAGTGTGGATATGTCCCTTGTAGAGAGAGCCCCACAGCACACAGCTCACAGGATGGAAAAAGAGCCGCTGGAATCAGCGTCTGTGGATCACTGCACCGTTTGATGACGTCACGAGTCGCTCCTCAACTTCCGCGATGCAAACGGTGCAGTGATCCACAGACGCTGATTCCAGCGGCTCTTTTTCCATCCTGTGAGCTGTGTGCTGTGGGGCTTTCTCTACAAGGGACATATCCACACTACCCATAAATGGAGGACGCTGTAAGGGACAGATGAGACGAATCCAGACCCATTGCATGCCGAGATCCATCCGAGGGCGTCGCACAGTGTCATCTCCTCGTGTGGTAAACCAATATACCAACTGCTTGTTTATCCTTTCTTGATGTACGCAGAATTATTTACTTTTAACCATAAAGTCACATTTTTTACTATACTACACTATGTGCGTTGTGCGCCTTGTTCTTTTGTTTTTTGTCTAGTTCCTGGGGTGTCGAGCCACCCCCAAGAAAGGCTGCAGACCCACGATTAGTGCAAGATCTACACTTAAGGTCCACAACATTGTTTGTTCAATCACGGTGCACTGTTCACTTGATATTTGTTGTTCACTAGTTATTAGCTGCGCACTATCACTTTTTTCTTCTATTTTCAGGATATCCCTGCTTTAGTATCGGTGGCTCAGTCTTTGAGCCACTTGTGCTGAAGCAGTGATATCCTTAAAACCTGGCCGGGAATGCGTGTCTTGATTACTGGAGTTGAGAACCCCATGCTCAGGCACTTTACCAAATAGTGATATTTGTCCCAGAGCAAGACATGTTTCATGGGTGATGTCGCCGAAACACATCATGTCACAGATCTGTGGTACAGTGTTCGGTTATTTAAGCTGAGAATGAAGTGACTGTGAGAATTATGAACGGGTGTTTGTATGGAAACTTTTGTATTGTGGATGGAAGTTGTACATTAATAATTTCAGTTCAGTGACCTTTACAAAGTAGATGAATAAATCCATGCTTTGGGGTCTGCATTCTATCCCGTGCAATCCCGTTCAACAGCCTAGAATGTGTTACATATGCTAGACCAGGGATCTCAAACTCCGTCCTCAAGGGCCACCAACAGGCTAGCTTTTATGGGTGTCTGTGCTTCAGCACAGATGACAATCTTCGACTGAGCCACTGATTGAGCCACCTGTGCTGAAGCAGGGATATCCAGAAACCTGTTGAGGACGGAGTTTGGGACCCCAGTACTAAACTTTGCTTTAACATGGAGATCCTTCCAGAGCATCTAACTGCATGGATTTGTTGTCCTGCCCTCCTGTATGTTTCTCTGTGCATTTTTACACGTGGGATACTCCTGTGCATTTTTACACGTGGGATACTCCTGTGCATTTTTACACGTGGGATACTCCTGTGCATTTTTACACGTGGGATACTCCTGTGCATTTTTACACGTGGGATACTCCTGTGCATTTTTACACGTGGGATACTCCTGTGCACTGTACATTCCCTTTGTTTTTTCTTCACAAGGAAGACACACGATGGGGAAATAAGGCCGTGATTCAGTGTTGGGAAATAACATCAATGCATCCTTTGTCTTGACTGTAGGACATTTTGACTGCCTCTTGTGTGCAAACCAGTCTCTGTGTCAGTACCATGAAGGGGTTATATATTAAATGGTGGTGGGGATGCTGGTCACAATTGCATAGAAATTCCTATCTGCACCGTCGGTTTGTGCGCTGCTGAAGGAGACGACAATGTTACTTCCTTACACTCGTCAGGCACCAGGATTTGCCAAATGTTCTGCAATGCAGGCCCTGCCGTGTTTTGGATGGAAGTTTATCAGTCGCTCATATTGAAGTCAAGTGAATCAAATGGGGAAAACTGTCCATTTGATAACACAATGGTGTAGGGGCGGACCTGCTTACTTACTTTTGTTTGTTTGTTTATTTTTTGTGTTCTTTAATTGCGCCATCTTTAAAACCGTAGAACCTGCGTGTCTGTGTCTCTTTGCCAACCATTACTTATTGCTTGTTCAGTCTGAGCACAATGTTTGGCTAGCCCACGGGTGGCCAATGCCAGTCCTCAAGGGCTACCAACAGGTCAGGTTTTTAGAACAACCCTGCTTCAGCACAAGTGGCTCAGTGGACTAGTAGGGATAGCCAGAAAACCTGACCTGTTGGTAGCCCTTGAGGACTGGAGTTACCCATCCTCTGGGCTAGCATTGCTTCAATTTTTTTAAACATGTCTCCCCTAGGCCATTTGTGCGCTCTGTTCATATGTTATAAAGTAGTTTCAGATTTCCAAGTATGAGCAAACACAATATAAGTATTGGCATACTGATCGAATGATCTTAAACATGAGTGGGTTTCACAAAACTGCAATGTTGTACACTCCCACACCACTACAATGGTTAAATACTCTATTAAAGGGGACAATGGAAGTACTACGGCTAAGCTTAATTTTCGTCTAATTGACGTTTCAAATATTTTCATCTTCAATAGCGCTGTTGCCTTAAATTGTAACTGCTTATAGCAGGGGTTCTCAACTCCAGTCCTCCCAACAGGTCAAGTTTTCATAATATCCCTGCTTCAGCACAGGTGGGCCAGTCTTTGATTAAGCCACCTGTGCTGAAGCAGGGATATCCCTAAAACCTGACCTGTTGGGGGTGGAAGGGGGTTGGGACTTGAGTTGAGAACCCCAGGCTTATATGAAACACCGAATACAAAACCTAATTGTAAACCAGTTTAGCGGCACCAAACCCTTTTGAGCAGTTTTTTGACAAAAGCTGGAATCTCCTGCAGGATGCAGTAAAAATTGGGATCAGGACGAGAGAGGCCCCAGGAGTTTTTGTACAGCACATAGCTACTTTCCATGGATGCTGGTGTACTATTAGTCTTCTCACCACGAACAAAATCATAAACCGAGCAATATTACCAGAATATTTAGACCTGTTTAATTAGTGTTGACTGCTGATTATCAACCGCGAAGAGAAACCTTCATATTTTTTGGTGGGACAAATTTGACTCGTCTATCAATGGGAGAACTATTGCATCTGTGGGTCTATATGCAGATAAAAAAAAAAAATATAGAGCATCATTTACTCCTTACTCATGAAGTGATTGTTGATGTTAATGTGATTTTTGCCTCCAAACGTCAGCGGTTGCAGCTGCCCTGTGTAGCGCTCCGTGTTCTCTTCAGTTATCCATGGCAAATGTATGCAAATGTAAATAAGACAGTTTTGTATTATAATTTGCTGTTACTAAACATATTAAAATGAAACTGCTTTTGGAAAAATGTGGATTATTCAAGACCATTGGATAATGTATTCCATCTACATGAAGGTTACAGTGTTAACACTTGTTACCTGTCTGCAGCAGGGCAAGAAGCCAGTCTCTGTTTTGTCATTCTGGTGACCTGTTTAAGGGATGTGTAGAATTCCTCAATGCTGAATACCGGACCATAAGTGTCTGACTTAAGCCTGTGTTGAGTGTTGATGTCCGTGTTTGGGAAAACTAATTAAGAGTAAATCCTGATCCCTTTTGTAAAACGAGCAAAAATAACTTCTTAATAATAGCTTTTATCCAACTGTTTAAAAAAAAATACTGTCATTCTTCAGCTTCCTATGGGGATTGTAAGAAACAGAAAGAAGCCGTCAAGAAACCGGATTGAATGAGAAACTGGAAAGATCGCCACAATGGGTTATGTAACCAGTATGCGGTCTTAAGAAAATTAGCAGGTCTGGCCTAGAAATAGGCTACCTTATGAAGGGGAATAATGAACAGCTGAAATAGCTCTCAAAATGTTTGGAGCGAACATGCAGTGTTTATATTCTCTATAGAAACTAATATATTTTAAAAACGCAATTCGCATCTTCGTTCCCAGAGGGCACCGCAGGACGGGGCGTTGATGCAAAGGAATCTTGCCTTGACTGACCTTTTAGAATTGTGATGGACTGAAGTTATGGATCCAATATAATAACTTTCATGCGGCTCCAAGCGCTTTTACAATAACGCATGAGATATGTAGAATGGCACTTAGAACGGGTAGCCAACTCCAGGCTGCCAACAGGTCAGGATTTCAGCATGTCTGCTTCAGCCCAGGTGGCTCAGTCTTTGATTGAGCCACTTGTGCTGAAGCAGGAATATCCCTAAAACCTGACCTGTTGGTGGCCCTTCAGGACGTGTTGGCCACCCTGACTTCGAATGTAAGTCCCTGCCCTGATGAATATAGACAATGTATGATATTTGGTGCTTGAAGGATTTGCTCCCGTCCGTGCCATAACTCCGTAAACCAGGGGTGCGCAACCTTATCAGTCTCCGCCCCCCCCCCCCCTGTCTACGTTCCCCTCCTTAGGCTTTGGTCCCGCTATGTCCTGCGGCGCGCGCTACGCACCATCTGATGTTATTCTCCCGAGCAGGTCCCAGTCCCTGCACGGCTCACTACACGCCGTGACGCGTCAGCCGCCAGGGGATGCAAGAGAATTGTAATCCCGAGCGGCGACACGTCACGTGGTGTGGCTGTGAGCCAATGAGGAGGGGAGGCTTCGGGGAGAGGGTGGGGGAAAGCAGCGATTTAAAATAAACTTCAGCACCAAGGGAGCCCCCCTGCTCCCTCCCACAGACTCCACTTTGCCACGGGAGGTGGGTGTGGGTGTGTGTGTCACACACCCCTGTAAGCATACTGTAGTGTGGGGCATCGCCGTTATACGCGCTGCTCATGTACTGCGGGACAATGTCAGCACCTGATGGGATTCTCTCCGTCCCTCTATTGTCCTGTCTGTGGGGTTGTAACCATTCACAAGTGCCCCTAAGTATTGGGTTGAACGCCCCCCTAGCAGTGACGGGGTTAATTCGCCTGCCGAGCTGTGTGTCTGCAGTGTCAGCGATCCCCCTTCCGATTTCCCCCTTCCCTCCCCCCCCGTGTGTATTTGCCTGTGTGTGAGTGAGTGTGTGAGTGCCTGTGTGTGTCCTTCCCTCTGTGCCTGGCTTCAGAGTGCGAGGGGCTCCGGGAGTGAGGGACCGACGGGGGGGGGGGGGGGGGGGGGGGCGGGGGTGTACGACAGCACGAGAGCCCTCCGTTCAAACCACGCCCCGCCCCCCCCCCTGCTTCGGCTCCCGCTCCCTACAGACCGCAGGTAGCGGTCAATTGCCTCTCAGCGCGCTGCCTGCATGCAGTGCGGGCGCGCTGACTGAGGGAGCGGGGCCTTAGCCTAAACTTGTTTTCAGAGTCAAATGCGACAGCCTCGTGCGATCCCCCAGCATTTAAATTTAATGCCTTGGGGAAGAGTGCGGGGGCTCTGCACCCGCCGCCCCCCTCCACCCCCTGGAAAATGTTGCGCCCCCCTCAGTTTGCACACTCCTGCCCTGAACCACTCATTCAGCCTCTTCCTACAATGTATCTCCACACTGCTATGAAAGGGCTGGGAACACATTTCTGGGAGAATGATAGAGTGAATTGATATTACTAGGGTTCATATGAACAAGAAATCTGCCGTTTAAAACGCTGGTTACTCCCTTAAAATGTATCCGAATCTTGAGACAGATTTTTATATAATGACCAGGAAACGCTGTCTGTGTTTCCCACATATGATAAACTGGGGTTAAATACATGTAGTATGGGTGATAATTACACAAAGTATTTATTTGCGTCCATATGACATGGGCTAAATAACTTATTACAAGTGTGTTCCTCAGATATACTTTTAGCCCAGTGTTTTATACAGGCATACCCCGCTTTAAGGACACTCACTTTAAGTACACTCGCGGGTAAGTACATATCGCCCAATAGGCAAACAGCAGCTCGCGCATGCGCCTGTCAGCACGTCCTGAACAGCAATACCGGCTCCCTACCTGTACCGAAGCTGTGCGCAAGCGGGGAGACTATAGAGCATGTTACACATGCATTATTTACATCAGTTATGCACGTATATGACGATTGCAGTACAGTAAATGCATCGATAAGTGGGAAAAAGGGAGTGCTTCACTTTAAGTACATTTTCGCTTTACATACATGCTCCGGTCCCATTGCGTACGTTAATGCGGGGTATGCCTGTATGCAATATTATCCTATCTAAAACTATGCTTTTTATCATATAAACTGGCATGTTCACAGGGATGGTAAAATAAGTCATTTCTTACAGATGGGCCTCCCTCGCATAATGAAATAGTATGAACAAAAGGCCAGGATCAGCTTTTTATCGTGTCCGGGTTATGGTATTCAGTGAATGTACGTATTGTACTTTGCTAAATTAGAATAAATGTCAAAGGGTTGTGTGATAGATCGTGTTCTGCCGCCGGATCACTCCAATGGGGATCTTTTGTTTATAACTTTTATACATATTCATATAATCCACATACCTATAGGCGTGGGCAGCCTAAAATCCCACTCCAGCGCCTGCGTGACGCCGCGGGGTGATGTAAAACAACCTGACTTTGTAGCAACAGGCATTGTTTCTTTTCCAATTATACAATTTATTCTACAAATAATGTATATGCTTTTCTTACAGTACAGAGCTTTTAAAAAGTACACGACGTGTACACGTTTTTCCTACATGACCATAGACAACAGCCTTACTTTTTTTCACTTTTATGTTATTAAAATATAATTAAAAGAATATAAATTCTCAGTGGGAAATATGCAAACAGGATTGCACATGTTTCTGGTAAACCCAACACCTGTATGCAATGTTCCACTTTCAAAGCACACGTCTTGAATTTGTTTTCCCAGCTGCAGACTGAGTTTATGCAGTGTTATGCGTAACTTCCAAGCCTAACAGATATAGCGGGTTGCAGTGAGTGAGTGAGGGAGTGAGTGAGGGAATGAGTGAGGTGAATGCTCTGTGGCCTACATCTAAAGAACAGTTGCAATGATAATAAAGATGTCTCCAAAGTGATATGTATTACATGGGATAACTCTTAGATCGTGTTTTGTATGATCAATTATCACAGTCTCGCTGCTGCTGGAAGTAGTGTCGCTCAAAAGGTTAGGGCTGTTCTATAGTGCGTCCGCGTGCTACGCCGTGCGCGCGCGCGGCATTTATAGATGGCTATGGTTAGTCAGCCCTACTATACGAGGGCCGTGCGCACGCACGGCGGGGAGCCAACAGACAGCGGGGAAGACGGGGAAAATCATCTTTTCGCGCCGCTACCGGCGCTGAATGTATGTATATGTGTGTGTATATATATATATATATATATATGTATACATGTGTATGTGTGTATGTATTTGTGACTGCACACATTTAATAAATATTTTATTTTTACAAGTGTTTTTTTTTTTTTTAAATAATAAATTTGACATATACATACACACACAAACACACAGTACCTTCACAGCTCACAGTATCTATCTATCTACTATATATTTGTGAAAGCACTGTATGTTTGTCTGCATGGCCTGTGTCCCTAGCGGCAATCTCATTGGTCCCTTGGGCCGCCCCCGCACACCTCTCATTGGCCTGAGGCGGAGTGACGGGCCAAAGGACACAGTGTCACACACACACACCTCACCCCCCCCAAGCACATCCCCCCCCAAGCTCACCCCCCCCCCCCCCAAGCTCACACCCCGGCGCCGCTACAGTCAGCGGGGGGGCCACAACACGCTGCTTCCCGCCTCACATCCACGTGGGAGCGGCCGGATGGGTGAGGCAGCGGCCGGATGGGTGAGGCAGCATACCCACGGGCCTCGCCGCACGCTCCTCGGCACCGCCTCACCTCTCCCACCCCCCCTCACAGCAAAGCCCAGCCTACCCGGCGCTGCCTGCAACGCTCCTCGGCACCGCCTCACCTCGAGGCGGAGGCCAGCGGGGGGGGGGGCTCCCGCCAGCCTTGCAGGAGAGACCCCACACATACACTGTGCTGCTCACCCCCCCTCCACATGCCCCGTGCTGCTCACTCCCCCTCCACATGCCCAGTGCTGCTCACCCCCCCTCCACATGCCCCGTGCTACTCACCCCCCTCCACATGCCCCGTGCTGCTCACCCCCCCTCCACATGCCCCGTGCTGCTCTCCCCCCCTCCACATGCCCCATGCTGCTCACCCCCCCTCCACATGCCCCGTGCTGCTCACCCCCCCTCCACATGCCCCGTGCTGCTCACCCCGCCTCCACATGCCCCGTGCTGCTCACCCCCCCTCCACATGCCCCGTGCTGCTCACCCCCCCTCCACCGTGCTGCTCACCCCCCCTCCACATGCCCCGTGCTGCTCTCCCCCCCTCCACATGCCCCATGCTGCTCTCCCCCCCTCCACATGCCCCGTGCTGCTCTCCCTACAGCTTCCCCCCCCTCCACATGCCCTCTGTCCGGCTTCCGTCCGATCCCCGCCCCTCCGTACCAGATGACTGCAGGGTCCATCTCCCGGCCTGCACGAGGAAGATGCTGCCGACTGCAAGGTAAGCAGCTCCCCCCTCTCCCCCACACATTCCTTCATCTCCAGCCTGATCCCTCCGTACACACACACACACACACACTATATATATCTCTATACATAAGACACACACACACACGTAGACACACACACACACGTGTAGACACACACACATGTAGGGACACACACACACCTATACAGACACCTATACAGACACACGTATACACACAGACACATGTATACACACATAGACACAGACACACGTATACACACAGACACACGTATACACATGTATACACACACACGTATATATATATACACACACACACACGTATATGCACACACGTACACACACACGTATACACACACACACGTATACACACACACACGTAGGCACACGTATACACACACACACACACACGTAGACACACGTATACACACACATGTAGACACACACGCGTAGACACACACACACACACGTGTACACACACGTATACACACACGTATACATACACACGTATACACACAGGCACACGTATACACGCAGGCACACGTAAACACACGCAGACACGCAGACACAAGTAGACACGCAGACACAAGTAGACACGCAGACACACGTACACACGCAGACACACGCAGACACGCGCACACACACGTACACACACGTACACACGCACACACACGTACACACGCGCACACACACGCACACACACGTACACGTAGACACACACACGTACACGTAGACACGTACACACACACACATGTACACGTATACTCACACACATGTACACGTACACAGACACACACATGGAGTCATACACACACACATGTAGACATACACACACACACACACGTATACACACACACACACACACACACATGTATACATACACATCATGTATACACACACACATGTATACACACACATGTATACACACACACATACATGTATACACACACACATGTATACACACACACAATGTGTATACACACACGTGTATACACACACACGTATACACACACAAACATGTATACACACATGTATACACACACAAATGTACACACACACACACACGTAGACATACACACACACACATACACACACACAATTATACACACACACACACACATGTATACACACACACACATACAATGTATACACACAAACATGTATACACACACACAACCATGTATACACACACACGTATACACACACACACACACACACACTATCCCCAGCACCACCACATCAGCACACCGGTATCCCATGCCCCCCCCAGCACACTGGCATTCTCGGCTCCCCACCATTCCCAGCCCCCATCAACACCATCAGCACCCACACATTGGCACCTTCGCACCTCCCCCATCGGCACACCCACATCCGCACCCCCACATCAGCACCAAACCCTCCCAAATCAGCACACCGATACAATCACCATCAGTACAGCCACAGCAGCAGTACCACCGCACACCGCCATGGGCCGCGTGGACCACTCCTCACCCAAATGCCACCCCCACACCACAAACATCCCGGGCAACGCCGGGGCTCTCAGCTAGTACACACTAAAAGCATGCCGCACGTGCACGCGCCTTCGAACAGGCGTGCGCACGGCCGCACACTATATAACAGCCTTTACTCAAGATCCGGGTTTCTATTATCTGGCACTCCAATAGTTTAGTTACCATGAGATAACCCCACTTCGGGATGTTGGTTCCTAATAAAGGAGGAGTTGATGCAGAGAAGCTGTAAGGACACCTTTCATCTCTCGCCTTCACCCCATCCTGCCCCATTATTACAGTCCCTGTTTTAACTGCAGGTGGGGTCTGGTTTATTATGCATATTCCATAAAGGGCCACTTTACAATTAAATCCCTTTGCCGTTATGTTTGTCATACATGTCTGACAATAACAAAAACAGATAGAAATATCTATATCATCAATGTCTCCCACTGCTACCCAAACAACAGAAGGCAGTGGTGTTGTTAGACTCGTTAGGTATGGGGTTTAACTGTAATTGTCCTTTATCTGCTGAAATCCATTCTTTGTGTTTGTATGCAAATGAAGTTTACAAAGTGGAAGAATTAGCATTCTCCCCCACCATCTCCTAGGACTAACTCAATCACAGATAGCTGTAACCTTTGTGTACAAACAGTACAGCACTGCTGTAACCCGCTCACTGCCAGGCCTGTCACTGCCAGGCGGGATGAAACCTGGCAGAATCAGCACTGCTGAAGTAACCTATTGCCAGCCCCCAGCACAGTGCCATGTGTGGCAGGATGGTCTGGCCACCCTGACGCACCTAATATTTCATTGACTGGCATGTAACCATTTGACATTTCCACAAGGAGCTGTTTATCGGTGGGGGTGGCGTTGCCAGCTGACAGTATGCCATTGTATTCTCTGATAAACGGGATTTGGTTAGTGTTTTTCGAGGTCAGTGCGAACGTCTGGTAGGTTAAGTTAGTTTACACAAAGTGTGTGGACATGGCAAACAATTTCACACAGGATACCACATACAGCCCCCTTATTCAACATATTGTGAGGCTGCTTCCCCAGATTTTAGTGCCATGAGTCCTGTAAACCTGTGACCCTTACAGAATTTTGGTAACTTTATATGCAGGGTCACCTAATGTACACCAGGGATCTCCATCTGGGGGCCCACAGAGGGCCCTGGTGTGCCCCTCACGACTCTCAGCTGCCCAAACTAGTATGAATTTAGCAGGACCAAGGTGCATTTTTTTCACGCACAAACTCACTTGTAAGTCAAAGTAATCTTCTTAATATATAAAATCGAAAGGTTGGTACTAGCTGCGGTGAATCCGATTGGTCCTCAGCCTCTGGCCAATCAGATTGGTGGCTTTATGACGTCACCCGGCTCTATGACGTCACCCAACTCTCTCTCTCTCTCCCTCCCCCCCACCGGCTCCCGGATAGAGGGGAAGCGCGGCGCGGCCCTCCTGCCCCAGTCGCCAACGCTCACTTTCCTCCCTCCCCGGCGGGGGGGCAGGCAGCCTCCAGAAGGACCCCATTCCTCCTGCAGATGCCCCCGGTAAGATGGCAGCGTACAGCGGACAGGCGGGGGTGGTATTCAGTCAGGAGAGGGGGGGGGAGTTAGTCAGGAGAGAGGGGGGGGGAGAGGGAGTCAGGAGAGAGAGGGGGGGAGGGAGTCAGGAGAGAAGGGGGGAAGCCTGAACAGCTGTGAAGAGGGGGGAAGGGAGTTGAGAGGGAGGATGGGGGAGGCAGAACATTACATCACAGGCAACGCCGGGTATATCAGCTAGTGTGTAATAAATAGAGAACAGAACACAGTGCCCCAGCAAAGGGAACACTGAACACTGGCTCAGCCGAAATAATAGGTATAAGTGTTAACAGGGACAATGGGCTCATTGGAAAGGAAGAAAGAAAAGCCCCAAAGTGTTGCAGGCTGGTAAATAGGAGACGCGTTGCAATGGTAGTTTTAATGAGTAATATATTTAAATAAATGTAATAAGCAAAACACACAAAGCGAACGAACAGACCTAATGTAAGGTTATGCATTTGGGAAGCAAGAATAAACAGGCGACTTACAAATTAAATGGAGATATATTGGGGGAATCCTTGATGGAGAAGGATTTAGGAGTGCTTGTAGACAGCAGGCTTAGCAATAGTGACAAGTCATGCAGCGGCTGCAAAGGCAAACAAGATCTTATCTTGCATCAAACGGGCAATGGATGGAAGGGAAGTAAACATAATTATGCCCCTTTACAAAGCATTAGTAAGACCACACCTTGAGTATGGAGTACGATTTTGGGCACCACTACTTAGAAAAGACATTATGGAACTAGAGAGAGTGCAGTGAAAAGCCACCAAATTAATAAAGGGGGCGGACAATCTAATTTATGAGGAGAGGCTAGCTAAATTAGATGTATTTACATTAGAAAAGAGGCGTCTAAGAGGGGATATGTGAACTATATATAAATATATATTTTGGGACAGTACAAGGAGCTTTCAAAAGAACTATTGATCCCAAGGGCAGTACAAAAGACTCGGGGGCATCCCTTCAGGTTGGAGGAAAGGTGATTTCACCAGCAACAAAGGAAAGGGTTCCTTACAGTAAGGGCAGTTACAGTGTGGAATTCATTACCCATGGAGACTGTGATGGCAGATACAATAGATTTGGTAAAAAAAAAGGTTTGACATTTTTTTAGACAGGAAAGGTATACAGGAATATACCAAATAAGTAAACATGGGAAGGATGTTGATCCAGGGAGAAATCTGATTGCCAATTCTAGGAGTCAGGAAGGAATTTATTTGTCCCCTTATGAGATATCATTGGATGATGTCACTGAGGGTTTTGTTTGCTTCCTCTGGATCAATAAGTAAGTATAGATACAGGATAAAGTATCTGTTGTCTAAATTTAGCATAGGTTGTACTTGATGGACGCACGTCTTTTTTCAACCTCATCTACTATGTAGACCTATGGATAGGGTTGCCAGGTGGCTTTCTCCAAATATACTGGATACAACGGTGAAAGGTGCAAAGCACTCGAGAGACACACGCACATTCCTCAGCTCTCTCCATTCCATGCTGTTTCCTTCTCTCCTTGGCCCCACCCCCAGGCTACTGACCCTTTCTCCTGATTGGCTGCTGCTGGGTAATGCAGCCATTCAGGACGGAGGAAGCTGCCCAGCCCCCCAAGCAACAGCCATGCTATGGGAAATCCCATAGCCCAACAAGCCGGTCAGGTCACTATGTCCAGAGAGGTAATACCGGTATACACACGTCCAGTATCCACCTCTCATTTTTTACTGGACAGTGTCAAATAAAAGACAGTCCAGCTCAATTACTGGACACCTGGCAATCCTACACTATGGACGGGGGAGGGGGGGAGGGGGAAGTACATCAGGAAGTAGGGGGTCCCCAGAGCGAAAGTAACCCGGTTCAGCTCCGGAGATCCCATGCTTTCCGCCCTAGGACATTTTATTTTCAACAAGGTGTGCGCCTCTGATAGTCGTTGGTCTTTGTAGTGGGACATTCTTGTTTTGCCTACAAAGTTTCTAGTGACCTACTTCAAGTTTTCTCTCAGTGCCTCCCTGTGAGTTTCATTGCCCTACTGGACAAAGGACTCGTGTGAATAACCCCTTCCGAGACCACTCCATGTTATTGTAATCATACATGAAGCATGGTTACAGTATGCCCACACTATCACATCCACGGAAAGCCTCCCCGCACTAAACCCGGTACAAATTCGGCTACCAGATCTAATCTATGACTTGTCTGTCATTTAAGTGGTGACATCTTAGCAATTTTCTGTGTTATCTTTCCAATTTACCAGACACACAGAGAGAAACACACAGAGAGAGAAACACACACACACACACACACCACCACACACAAAGAAACACAAAGAGAGAGAAACACAGTGAGAGATACACACAGAGAGATAGAGATATATATACACACACACACACACACAAACACATACAGAGACAAAGAGAGGGAAACACAGTGAGAGATACACAGAGAGAGAGATAGATAGAGACACCACACACACACACACACACACACACAAGATAAAGAGAGAAACACAGAGACACACACACACACACACACACAGAGAGCTAAAGAGAGAAACACAGAGACACACACACACACACACACACACACACACAGATAAGAGAGAAACAGAGTGAGAGATACACACAGAGAAACACACACACAGAAATAGAGAGACATATATATACACACAGAGAAACACACAGAGACATATATACACACAGAGACACACACACACACACACACACACACACACACACACACACACACACACCACACACACACACACACACACACACACACACACACACACACCGCCCCCGGGCAGGAGGTTCTGACCACGTGTCTCACACAGCGAAGGTTTGGAGCGTTCCCTCCGGACACGTGTGAGGTGCCCGGGGTTCTATTGACATTGTGACGTCACATTGCCCGCCCAGGTGCAGTAGATGCGCTGCGGCGCCGCCCGGCGGAGCTCAGTCTGGCTGCGGGAGGGGAGCTGCACGGAGGCAGCGATGGCCACAGTGCGGGAGAAAGCCCTGTCCTTAAATCTGTGCGCGACCTACAGCCCGGCGACGAGGACCCCCAGGTACGAGAGGGAGGGTGTCTGCACGTGTTACCTTGTGACACTTCTTTCATGGGTCACAGAACACGTGTGTGTGTGTGTGTGTGTGTGTGTGTGTGTGTGTGTGTGGTGTGTGTGTGTGTGTGTGTGTGTGTGTGTGTTGTGTGTGTGTGGTGTGTGTGTGTGTGTGTGTGTGTGTGTGTGGTGTGGTGTGTGTGTGTGTGTGTGTGTGTGTGTGTGTTGTGCTGTGCTGTATATACATATTTTTTTCCCCCTGTGAGATTTGGCTCAGACCATCTGTGCAATGCTAATGACAATAACGGGTGTGTTTGTAATATGACTGGTGCCAGTACATGTATGTAAGGTATGTGCGTGTTATTGCAGTGAAGAGGTCAACACAATAATATCCCTCCGTGTTCTGGCCACGCGTGGGGGAAGGGGGGGTCCCAGTTCTGTGGTGGGTTGGTTGGTATGTGAGTGGAGCAGCTCAGTAGTTCTGGTTTCAAATTGTAGCCACCAATTTATTGGGGGTATCTCCTGCCTGCCCTCTCCCTCACTATCCTATCTCTCTCTCCCCCCCATCTCTTACTATCCTATCTCTTCCCCCCCCATCTCCTACTATCCTATCTCTCCCCCCCCCATCTCCTACTATCCTATCTCTCCCCCCCCCATCTCCTACTATCCTATCTCTCCCCCCCCCCATCTCCTACTATCCTATCTCTCCCCCCCCCCCATCTCCTACTATCCTATCTCTCCCCCCCCCCATCTCCTACTATCCTATCTCTCCCCCCCC